>NW_009222958.1:241-595 GCF_000690835.1 Fulmarus glacialis | reverse complement strand
GGACATATAATGACAGTCTGGACTTCAAAAGAGCGTTAAAGTAAAATTCTCTCCGACAGCTGTGATCGGGCAAAATACCTTCCACAGCTTTCTGCAAATGCATAGCCCATGCTGGTACACAGCGCAGAGGATTTTTCCACTAGACTACGAGATGTACTTTCTCCTACTCGTGAAGAATATAGCCAAAGAGCGCTTGGACTAGTAAAACTACACTTCGTTTAATACTTGCATGTACTTATAGGTCGCAGAAACCTTGCTGGATTGCTTTCCGCCCTGAAATGTGCAGGCTAGCGTGGCTCTCCCTTCAAGACACACCGGGGAGGACCTGTGACACCGAGGCACAGCCCTCCCGCA
>NW_009222958.1:0-214 GCF_000690835.1 Fulmarus glacialis | reverse complement strand
GCCCTGTGCCCCCGGGGCACGCCCCTCCCGCCTCCTCGGTCATGTTTTACAGTGCGGACCCCAGCCGGTAGCTGCCCGGGGAGAGCCCTGAGCCGCAGCTCCCGCGGAGAGGGAAGCGCCGGTACCACAGAGGCGCCCCGTCCCTCCCGCTCCTCACGCGGCCGTTGCGGCGGGGCGGGGCAGGGTAACCGCCTCCCGAGGCGCCGCTGCGCTG
>NW_009222957.1:0-33895 GCF_000690835.1 Fulmarus glacialis | reverse complement strand
CGCTCCCGGAGACATGCGCGGTGGCGGCGTGTGCGCGCACACGCACAGCCTGATTCTAATTCAATTAGTGCAGTCTGCAACTCCAGAAAAGAGTAATTCAATTAGTGCATTGTGGAGCTCTACAATACCTCCAAGCAGATGTTCACAATCCTGAGGAACTGGAGCTAGCTTTAAAAATACCTGTATGCCGTCAATGTGGCGCTGCATATGCCATTTGTCACTACGGTTTTACACACCTTTCTGACTTCTAACAAGGGAGGAAAGAAAACTTGGATGACTTTTGTTTCATTTTTTAAACTAATCAGCCGAACTAATGCCGTTGTGCTAACGACCTTGCCCTCTCCATACCAGGAAGAGCGCATTACATAGTAACAAGATCATTAATGCAGAGGCTGAAGGAGGGAAGGCTTTTTAGCTGCAACACACTTTAAATTAATCATCATGCTGGGCATGCTGGGGTGGTATTTCTCAGTGACAGATACTGTCACACTTCTTGATACTCAGACTGAAGAACTCATAAAAGCACATGCAACTTTCGATATGGGTGCAGAATAAATGCTGATTTCTAATTGCTAAATTGTAACGTACTACCAAAAAACCCAAAACCATCTCCACTGATCCACGCAGAAGGATTTCTCTGCCACCTGAAAGGAGGGAAGCGTCTCTTGTCGTTGCTGCTACCTGAGAGCGGAGATCTTGCGGCACAACCCAGGGGCTGTCAGAGTTTGGTGGGCTTCCCAGCATCACCGAGTTACAGCACAGGCTATGCCACCAGCCAGACAAGGACATTAGATTTAAAGGGGATAAACCCCAAATATGTTTAACAAATCTGTTCTCTAGTCACTGGGCATTTACTTTATTAAAAAAAAAAAATCCCTGTTTAGGATAACCCTCTTGGTCCTCCCACAGTGAAGCTCCCAAAATCTGAACCGCAGATGGGGGCTGGAGTCAAGTGCAAAAATTATACAATTAATTTGGCTTCATTTCTGCTCCTTCTCATATCCCTTCTCATGCCTTTATAATTGCTCCTGCCAGGTGGTAAGACGAGGAGAAACAGGAGAAACTGCTGCCGAACACCTCCAACAAGAAACTTTGCTTAAAAAACCAGGTGTCACATTGTGGCAGTTCAATATTTCATAGCCAATACAAGGAATGTGCAACAACACTGCAACTTTAAATCTTTGCCTCCCGTGTCAGTCTCTCTCCTCTCATTGTAATGCCAAAGGGAACAGCAATCAGAGTGGAGATGTTCAACCTGATAGAGGTCAGGACACCGGTGGATCAACGTACCAGAAACACGACCTTGTTTATTTTTTTCCCCAGTATTATTGTTTACAGGGTGCTTTGCTCATGTACCTTGTGGTTCTTAGCTAAAAGATGAAATTACAGCCCAGGATGAAGCGCTCAGGCACACATCCAATTTGTGTTTCCATCTCAGAAAACAAAAAGCTTCTGAGGCCCTCGGGCTGCCATTCAAACTTGGAGAGGCTGACATTTTTAACAGCATGAACCAGAGACTGGCAGAGGGAATGATCTAATGCATTTCTGACTTGTCAATCAAAGATCTCACCTCTGCTGTCTTGTAAACAGTTGGGGGCCACCTAACTACATTCATAACCAGGGGAGAGCCTGCCGCCAGCCGGGGGGTGCTGGAGCCACATGCTCTGGCTATTAGTCACCAAAATTATGATTCCATTTTAGAGGCGCACCGTAAACAGCCCGCAGGCAGATTTCACACGGCCGCTGGGAGAGCGCAAGGCAGGAATACAAAGCAGGCTTGGTCGAGGACGGCCACGTCTCCACACTGATGGAGTCTATTGACTGGACACCCCATCTCTCCCCCAATTAGAGACAGAGATAGGCACACCAGCAAACGTTTGCTCCAAAGCCAAACAATTTCCTTCAAGTGCTTTTCTCACAAATGCATTTCTGAGCATGCACAGCTTGCCCACCCCAAGACTTTAGCTTTAGCCTCCTGTATAACCATAAATAATGTACTACTACTCACATTTACACTGTATTTCTCAGCAATAAAATTTCAACTTTTAAGGCAAAAATGCATGAACAGGCTGAAGGAAATTCAGAGACAACTGTTTCTAACAATTTACTGACAATGCTTCTTTAACAAATATTCTGCTTCCTAACACAAAAATATAAATATTTATAGCTATAAAAATAATTTGAGAAACGAGTTTGTCTCTTCCTCAAGGATGCAACAGGCTTCCATCACTACAAACCGTTTACATCTTTCATACTCTCACCTTTCTCCAAAAGCGATCTCCGTCCAAAGAAAGGAGCAGCGTACATCATGTTCATGCTGCACAACCTCAAGTGCGCTCCTGTTTCCTTCAATTTGCCTAGCAATTCGAGTACACCCATGCTTTCCTCAACCAGGACAGAGCTTTCTGCCAAGACCAAGGAAGACACACCTTGCTTCTGCAAAAACCAAGTAGAAGGTAGTCCCCTTCATCTGACAAACCCTGATGTGCAGTTTTTTATGATCAAGAGCTTCACTTCAGATAAAGCAAAATGTGAATTTCTGGCATTCCAGAGAGACGCTTCCGTATTCAACAAGATGCTGCTACCTCCGCCACAAAAGTTAATCCTCCTCTTTGACTACTTGAGCCTGTTACAGAAACAGAGTTTCAGATCTGGCCAAATAAAGCTGACAAAACAACTCTTTGCTTTTTCACTGGTGCCTAGGGTCAGACAAAGAAGTAAAAGCATGACTCTTGTCCCAAAAAGTTTACAATCTAAACTGGAGCTGATATTTGTGAGGGGTGTCAATTAGGTAAAAAGGAAGAGCTGGACTGTTCCCTCTGATTAACCTGATACATAACCTTTGGCAAGATGTTTAAATTGCTCCTTAAGTCTCCTCATTTACACAATAGCTTACAGAAATAAATTCAAGGAAATACTATCATCTTCTGCAAATCTGGAAGGATTTATACAATCATTTCCTTGGCATACTTGATGGGTGTAATTGTAAATCAGAATTTTTAGAGAACTGCAACTATTAAAAGCAACATAAACCGAGCCTTGTAAGCATGCATGGAAAATATTTTAAAAGGGAAAGTAATTATCTTCAAATTAAAAATGTCATGAAAACAGACACCTGTTGGCACATCTGGAAACTTCCAAAGCACGGATTTCTAGGAAAAAGAATATACTCTGCATAAGTTTGGGGGTTTTTTGTTATTAAGAGAATCTATATGCAACCTAGTTTTCAGCTGCTTTGCAGAATAACAGTACAGTAAAATTTGGCATCCGAGACACAGAAAATGGAAGGGCTGGCCTTTTTCTCTTGTTAAAATATCCTCTTTGACTCCTTCCCACAGCGTCTTATAGGAGTTCATGTTCCAATTTGCTGCCATTTTCCACCATGATCTCTATGAAATTCAGTTACACAATAGACTATCAGTTGCAAAGCCCTTTGAGATAAAAGATGTTAAAAATAACTGTTTCTAGCTCCTTATTCCTCCATTCCTGGGTTTAGCCTTAAAATCTTTCCCACTGTGGGAGGATTGCCAAATAGAGCTGAGGAACCAGAAGATCCTGTTTTCACACAAGTGTCTCCAATAATAAAAACACAAAAAGAAGAAGAATGAAGTTACCTGACATATTAACAGAATCATCTCTAAATCGACTATCTGCCAATGTTTCCCATGAGCAGTCAGCAGGGCTTTAACTGAGCTATTCAAAAAGAGCCTCTTTCCACATTTCTGTCTGAGCATCTGAAGGTAAGCATGTAAATAACTAGACAAATTCAGCAGTGACTAAGTAGCCTTCCAGATGGCATCTTCTCTGTTGCCACAAGCAAAGAACATTGATATGCTTCTCCAGTTACTTCAAGCTTGCTATGGAAAAAGGAAAATAACTTAATATGAGAAAATTTGCTGGGCTACAAGGAAGTCTTTAATGCTTTCCTGAAGATTCAATACCAAAAAAAACCATTAAAGAACAATGAAATATTACAACATCACAGCTTCAGGCAGGCTCCAAACCACTCCCATGTAGACTTCTGCACTGGAAAATGCAGAAGCATGCCTCATAGAGGGGAGTTTTCTTCATACCACGCAAATTAATGGGGATCAAAGCCCATTGAAAAAAATAGACTGAAATATGGATGACTCATTGCTGCAGAAGCTGTTGCTGGCAATTTAGTTTCTCTCTCAATTCGCACTAAATGTGTTCCTCAAAACTGGAGTCAGAGTGCTGTGATGAGTACCAGTATACCATTTTGGACGGCAAGCGGGGCAGACTTCCCCAATTCCCATAGTCACTAAATACACATGGAAATGGCTCTCAAAATCTGCAGGAATGCAAATGTCAAAGTCCTACTACTCTCCCAAGAAGGAAGTACATGGTGAATGGTTGTGCAGCTGACTCATTTGACCCCAAGTATCAACACGCTGCATTAGCAGGAAAAGTTATTGTTCATATCTATCATTAGCAAGAACATCTTGAGCTAAAAAAGGCTAATTTCCCTTCCCCTTTGTAATATATGCTTATTCCGAGTAATCAAAAATAATTCAAGTAGGAAGAAAGGAGTCCCAATTTGAGTTTATAAATTGTTTTCCATATACTGCTAAGGTTCTCTAAAACCTGAGCTTAAAGAGATCTGAGATTTGTTCAACAGCAGAAAGCCCAAAAATGAGGCCCATCCGATTTAGTCAAATTATGCAAATCAGGATTAGAAGTAGGAGTCTAAATTCTGCCTGTTGTCTCCAGAGTCCTCTTAGACTAATAAAAAGTCGTCTTTCCCCTCCCCCATGGAAAGCTCCACTAAAAGCTTGCTTCAGCAAAGGAGGCCTGGCAGAACACCTTCCAGAGTCCATCAGTGGTACTGCTGGGTCAGCAAAAAGTGTTGCAGCAAAATGATGCAAGACACTTAAGCCTCCCCTGAGACTGGGAGGATTATTTCCACAGTACTCTCCTAGCCCTGGGAGCAAGAAGCCAAATTCAAAATAATCTCTGCATGCTTTAGAGGCAGGTAATGAACTTTCACCAAAATGATTGAAAACTTCAGAAAGATTCTAGCTTATTCGTTACGTCTGATTTTGCAAGATGCTGGTGAATAAAACACGCTGCCACAGGTTAGGGCAGCAGCAGCATAATCCAGCAGCATAAACCTTGAAATAAACATTCATGATACCACAAGCTCCAACGAACAGAGATACTCCTAAGGTCCCTCAGTCACTGCAGTTGATACAGAACATCTCAGAGACAGAGTATCCAACATGAACATAACATATCTACAGTCCATTCTCTGCTGCTCTCCTGGTTATATCCTCATGTCATTGTAAAATGCTTTCAATGATCTTGAGAGCACTGTCTAGGTTTCTAGATGCTCACCCAATAGCTGCCTCACTCTCTATCCACAGAAAAGTGGCTGCATTTTGTGAGATTCACTGGTCACTCAAAGCATCTGAACAAACCAGCTTGGCAGAAAGCTGTCTCATGACAGAGAAAAGCTTGAATCTAACAAATTCAGAGACCAAAGAAAAAACAGGTTTCCTTTATTTGCCTTTTGATTGACAGCTTACTTGTACAATAATATTCTGTAGTCAAAATGTCCAGACTGCTGCTAACAAACCTGAAGTAAACAAATGCTGGCATCAATTATCACTATGGCAATGAACCCACCCCCACAGTCTTCTAAGTGGCATACAGAAAATTTAGATAGGAGGGGAATCACTGCATGACTAGCCAGATTGGAGTCTGTGTGGTGGATACTGTTTGCCAAATATAATTAAGTAGTATATCTTTGACACAATTGAAAGCCAATAGAACAGATGATGGTACCAAGCCAATTTAGACAAAATAATTATATTACATCGAGGTAATGGAAATGCCCCACTACTGAGCTGCCCTGAATCTACACAAGATGGGTTTAAATACCAGGAGATCTGAATGACATAGAAGAGCCATACAGTATGAGGCAGAATAAATGGAGGTAAAGCAAGCAAGGAAGTAAAGAAGGAGATGCACACGTACACAGATGGAGAGAAAAGAAGGAGTGGAGAGAAAAGAAGGAGTGGAGAGAGACAGAAAGTACCTGGAAAGCTGGGAGTGCGCCAGTCCCTGGGTTATACAGGCATCGCAGCGAGGGCATGCTGTCCGCCAGGCTGGAGCAGCCCAGCCACAGAGATCTGGGCATAGAGCACTGCAGAGAAAGGACAACTATGAGATGGGACTGTATGAGACAGGATGGCACAGATTACAGGAACTTTCAAGGCTTAGCCAAATGGCATCAACACAACTGCACCTGGCCTTAAAGACTGAGACATCTTTAAGAGAACACAAACTGCTGATGAGTCTTTTCCTTGGGAGAAGCTTTACAGATGTCATAGTAGCAAGAAAAAGGCACTACGGATCAAGAAAGTACATTTTTGATCAATTTTCCACACCATTGTGTGAGTTTTTCCAGTAACAAGAAGTTTCTTTCCAATCAATCAGACCTCTTCTCCATGCACAGCCACACTCCAGGCACAACACAAAGCAAGCAATTTTGCAAGGGAAGCAGAAAAGGAAATTACAACTTTAAGTGTAATACTGGCAGGGAAAGAAAAGGGTTTGTATGTTTGGGTTTTGTCTGTAAAGGCGATAAAAGGAAAAACCTGCAATCCAAGGTGAACAGGAACTTGGTGACACTTTATGAGAGTTTCACGTTTCTGCTTGCCTTGTTATTCGTTAAATAAAATACAATTATTACAATAAATTGATGCCGTTCCTCCAAACACAAATACAAAAAAGGAGCCAAAGCAGCCAATCAAGGAAAATACTAGCCATTTTGATAGTTAAAGCCATTACCCCCTGAAATATAGAGTTGCTTGTTGATTTTACACCACTACTATTAAATTTAGGGATGCATTATGATAGCAATTGCTTTTACCAGCCACGGAATTTTTGATGCCATAAGCACTGCTGCATTTGTCTAATTACTGGCAAGGCAGGAAAAAACAAGTATATTTTAAATCGGCAGATAGCTATGAAAACTGTAGGATGTGATAGATTAGATGCTAGAGATTTCAAACCCTCATACTCTTTTTTACAATCCTCCCCCCCCCGCTTTTTTTTTTAAAGGGGGATGGAAGGAAATCTGAGTGGAAAGGGCAGCTGGAATGGGTATGAAATGACAGCTGCCTTTTGAGACACCGTTTCTTGCTGGTCTTAAGAGGGCTAGAAAACCTTACACAATCTTGCACTAAATTAGTATGTAGGAGCAACGTAACCCATCCTTGAATGAGCAGAAAGGTGATCACCAACATCCATAATCTGGTACTGTGCAGTCAGCCACAGAGAGATTAACCCTGTCTGTCACCACGTTCTTTGCTGTACTTTGTTGCAATTTACACTGCTGTGCCACAAATAGTATTAAAAGACTGCTGGGGAACATAACCTATACAAATACGCTTATTAGAAGTTTATGATACCTTAAAATAAACTCATCTCATTTTCATTTTTAAAAAAACTCTTCAGTTTACAAAGATACTGAAACTCGAGAACTTGAGTACTTCGCAATATTATACATCACATGAATTTATTGAAAATGCCCATCCTGGAGAGAAAAAAATTACAGCCATAGTATTATAACAAGCAACAAAAATCTGAGCCATACTTCCTTGTCTGCCACCCTAACCTCCCAAAAAGCAAACACTCCCAAAAACAAAAACCTTCCAAATGCCAGCAATCTTTTCTTTGTAATGTATGTATCACTTCAGTGATTAAAAGCTGTTGTGACAATCCGCCTTAAAAAAATATATATATATATGAAGTGGACATCTATGGTTAAGCATTTCTCCGATTTAATAATGCATTTACTTAAATCAAAGTTGTTTATCACCCTCCAAGAACGTCACAGTAACAAGGGAGATTAACTACAACGTGGTACCTCTGATGATGCAGAGCAAATTCACTAGGTAAGCATCAGCTGCTTAGCATTACCCACCCCAGGATTTATAACATAATACAAAACAAATATGGGGTGATTTTCTTCTTCTTTTTTTTTTTTTTCTGCACACAGACTTATCTAAGTCTCGCCCCAACCGTTTATTCCCTCTTCTCAGGCTTTCCCATCCCTTGTGCTGGCTCAAGTCTTCGTGCTGTGGTAATGAACTCAAAGAACTAACTGCCACTAAAATTAGATTGACAAGATAAAAGAGGTTACTTTAAATATTTGTACTGACAAAGCATGGAAAGACACAGAGGCAGGAAAAACGAGGATCACTCTGTCAGTGGAAAGGCAACCTTACGTTGCCTCAAAGTTTATGTGAGATTATGGCTCAAGTCAGAGTCACTACAAGCTGCAGGTATGGCACTCCATTGTGCCAGGGCACTTACAAGGTAATGAAATGTCTTCCTCTAAAATTGCCACAGTATCAAAGGAAAACATTGGAGGTCTATTCTGCAGAACTCCCTGCACCTACAGAGGATATCGTTACTCACCCATGCAGTCTCGCTGCTTAGTATTATTCCAGAATTAGGAACTATGCAGTAAAAAATTACCAACACCTTCGATGACTTCTGAATCTGCTCCAGTATATAACAAAATTTGTATTACTGACACAGTACTGTTACCTATCTTTAAAAAAAAAAAAGTGTGAAGTTGCACACAGTGTGGGAGAAAATGTCATTCCTGTACTTGCCTTTTACCTATTGAAGGAAGCAGAGATGCTAAATTACTATTGGTGACTGAAAGAGCCTTATTCACAAGCATGAACAAAAGGCCCCAGGTGCTTCAATAGAAACAGCTTGTGTGTAAATCAGATGAGTGACCCAACGGAACAACTTCATTTACAGCCTGATCTCTGAAAAATCTCAACAGCCTCTATCCCCATCCACTGAGCAAGCCACGTGTCAAACACTCACTTTTGTACTGTCAGCTCCACAAACAAGGGACTGGCCTCAACGTTCACCACTTGAAAGCTGACTGACAAAATCCTCTCCTGAACTCAAGTCAATCTACATTGATTCTTCAAAACAAAGATACAGAAGCACAGCGTTTGGACTACAGCCAAATGGGAATGCTGATATTGCTTGCTAAGTACTGGGCCCGGATACAGCAGTCTCTCTACCTTCCTGACTTCCGATTGCATTAATACTTCGGATGTCTGCACAACTTTCGGACCCAGAGATGCAAAGTTTTTCATTTATAAAAGCTAAGCATCTTTAACACACATTGAGTGGCATAAGATAGGGAATTATATGACAAAAAACACAATTTCTTTTTCCAACTGATTTAAGTCCCATTCCTTGAACTCTGAAATATATTTTCCCACTAAAGAAATACAGGGAATACAGTTTCAAACAAGACCAGCATCCTCCTCCTGACAGAGGCTAGTACCAGCTGCTCCACTGGTCATTAAAATGGGCTTGCCTTATTTCGAATTGAAATAGGCTAGAAGTATTCACAGCCACTGGCCAAGCTGAGTGGGCAGTAACCGTGAGCTGAAGGGAAGCCGTATTTTAATCTATTCAGTTATTCTTGTAACTATATTGCAAGAACATTTTTGACTACATCAGATGTTCTGCCTCTAATAGCCTACCCTCTTTTCCAATTATTTGATGTCCTAAAGACAAATCTCAATACGCGCTCAATGGCTAAATTTTTGCCAGTGCTAAAAATTGGTTATTTACTTTATTTGCTATTGCATTACAAGATTATACATTACCATTTCAGACTGGTTTTTTTTATCAAATTTGTTCTCTTCTAGTCCTTCAGCAAATACAATATACTAGGGGTAACTAACACAGTTTTAGTAAATTGTGTTACAGGTCAGAAATATATCACCTTGTCCTGTAAAACTAAGTGGCTCTACATGGGGAAAAACAAAAGTTCTTGGACTACTACAATTTACAACTATAGTGCACAAGTGTGAAAACACAAACTTACTGTACTGAACTCACAGTAAAACAAGAACCAAAAAAAAAAAAAAAATCAAACAATAGTTTAAGATTTTTTTCTTTATAAATACTTCAGAGAAATTAATTAGATGGTAGTACAGAATGACTGTCTTTAATCGTGGTGCATTTCAACATAATAAAATGTAATAACATATTACCCCTGTCTAAACCCTGCACTCAACCTTTTGACAACCTGCGTGCCTAAAACGCCTTTGATTTACAGGTAACCTAACACATTTTTGCACATCTTCACAAGTCAGTGGCAAAGCCAAAAAGGAAACCCAATTTTTTTTTCAAGGGCTGTTTTTTGATCAACTGTACATAATACTAATTTCAGCTGCTAACCACATCTATTTCAATCCTTTCCTAGTTCAGCATTATTTCCCTTCTAGTGTGCAGTGCATTATGCACTTGAACTCTAAAGATAAACCAGTAACAATTTCTACTTCTCTTGGGAGATGGGAATTAAGATCCTGCTCACCCAATATTTTTATTAAGGCGCATAAATAGAATATAACACATGTTGACAAGAGCTGAAGAATTTAAAAACTGAGAGAACTGGGGCTTTTTCTGGTTGGTCCAGCTGATCATAAGCCAGGGAACTGGATAAGGTTGTACAAAGAAAAACAGGAACACAAGTTGTAAGGGGAAAAGAAGTGCTAGAAATTCTACCACCCAAACTGGAGCAGATAAAACGTAAGGGATGCTCTGAAGAGTATTAAAACTATATACACCAGACGTGAGCTTGATATGAGGAGACAGATCTTTCCCCACCTTTTTTTAATCACTTTAGAAAGCGAATATGGGATGGCTGGCAAATACAATTCTCCCTGAAAGTCTTTTTTGCAGAACTGTTCCCTACATGCTCTCTAAAATCTAATTCTCAGGAAATGTGCCTTAGGAATTTTGATCCTTTGATTACAATGCTTTATCAAACATGTGCTCAGATGTTACTAGGATTCCTAATATTATAAAAATAATTGTGAATATAACACAACAAATGGGAGAACAAATCCCAATACTTTCAATCCCACTCAGTTCCTCTTATACTTTTTTTGGCCACATATTTAACTAAACCAATGCCAAAAATATAACACACATCACTTTCACATTGTGTCCAATGTGCACTATTCCTGTCACCATAGAATGCAATACATTGTATGACACATATCAGATAAGGCAGCTGCTATTTACACTACAAATGTTGGTCTCATGAAACTTAGTAACAATTCCAGAAATTTACTTCTGGCTAAAAAGCGATTTTGGTTCCTTTCTCTGATCCACTTTTCATCCTTTCAACCTCTCATATACACACAAAAATGAAAAGGTATCTCTTCTTTTTCCCTCTACTGTTCAGAGAGGGAAATCTCTTTGATTAAATATATAAGATATAGGTATAAAAAAAGAAAATAAATTCCCAGTGCATCTTGTGTACTTTCACAATTAAAAAACCTGCCACACATATTTCATTTTTTAGCTTGGGTAGCACTTGATCATATAGGCTTCTTATCTGAGAAAAAGGTATATGATACAACTTCAAAAAAACCTGCAAAACCAGAATGAGAATATTCTTTTTTTTTTTTTTTTTTTAGTAGTTTTTTGTGGGGCTTTGTTTTTTTCTTTTCCCCCCTATCCCAACAGTGGATACAAGGCATACTAAATACATAATTACATGAGAGAGCCACCCAGCTTTCAAAGGAGCCATTCCAGTGAATTGTGTAAATAATATGCCTTTAAAAACCCTAACATATGAATACAGATTTACCAGTTATGGAGCAGTTATATACCTGAGAGACAAGAATACCCATTTTAAAAAAAAATCCTGCCTAATTATGAACTTACCAAAGAGACTAGCACGGCTCAGAGCAAATTAATACTTTTATAACTTTCTCCAAAAGTTTTTTGTCTGTTTTCATTTGAAAATAAGAAAAATGTTAAAAGCTGTAAGTCTTAATTAAACCAAAAACAATGGCCAAAACCCATACAGTTAGAATTTACACCTCCTTACACCCCAGACCACTGTTTCCTGCACTTAAGACAATTCTGACTTTCTTTGTCACTGGCAGTTTTTCTTGAAAGTCTTTCCATGGTAAGAAGATGAATTTATAAAATAAAAGAGGCAACTACAGTACTCCTCGGAGTGTGACCATGAGAAGGATCTCCCAGGGTTCAACTAGCCCACTGTCAACTAGCCAACTGTCCACTCTTCTAGCTGGCACATGCTGCACCAGAATCATGAAGGGCAACACACAGTTGCTGTCATAACCAGTGCTTTTCACAATTTCTCAGCTTCTATTGTGTTCAGACATGTCAGTCACATTTCCACAAGCATCTATGGGGACGATTAGAAGTGGTTTGTGTTCCTGTTTTGCTGAAACAAAAGTATTTGAGCCATCTTATTAAAGACCCTTGAAGCATTTTCACAATCTGCAAATTAAGCAACCCAATACCTCACTTACGGAAAGCTGAGAATATGTTCCTGGGACAACTGTAGGATCTAGCTTCAAAACAATTAGGTCTCACAAATCAGAGGCTGAAACACACTACCAGGGTTCAATTATAACACTCTTCCTAGATTCCAAACATAGGAAATACTGGACTTCTTACCCCGGTACAGATCACTGACTTCAGTGCAGCAGTTTTCCCCTTCACCCTATGGCTCAGGGGGTTACTACATTCTGCAAGCTTTGCTGTGCACACACAGCTCAAACTGCTGTAAACGATTCCTCTTCCTTCAGCCTCCCACTTCTCATGTAATTGCTCAGTAAATTTTCTTTAACATACATATTATGCAAACTCTTCTCTAATCTTCTGGTAACTCCCTAGCTTACAGTAACTTTTTACAAGAGATTCCAGTTCACTAACTACTCTTAAATATCAAAGATAAGGGACATAGAAAAGGGTTTACATATTCAGATTATCCAAATAATTTCTTACCCGACTGGGATCCAGGAGGATCAAATCACAGCTTTTAGGTAAATGTTTGTGAAGAAATGTTTTCCCCAAACAGTGGTTACTGGAGTTCAAACTCCAGGATTCCAGATCAACAGAAGTTAACACGCCCCAGAAAGGGGCCAACTTCCCATCTATAAGGTGTACAAGATCCTCAATTGCAAAGTGCTTGAGGGAACTTGTGTAGATCATATCTGAACTAGACAATACTAATGTTTTCATAATTATAGCTCTTTAATCCATGAAGCCGATAAATCTAAACCAGTGCACCTGCAGAGCTTTAAATTCAGATGCCATACCCTTCCTTAAGGAGTATAACATGCAGAGACTTGTGTGTGCTTCTTTAAGCAACACCAAAGATGGTGTTGTTAAAAGCAAGCCCTACCCAAACTTACTAAAAGCAACCTCAAAGTCTAAAGCATGAAACTATGTGGAGGCTTAAAATGGAGATCTTACAAGACCAAGAGCATTATGCTCTTTTGTAAGCGAGAAAACATCGTTGCTATTAAGCTCCATCACGTCCAAAGCCTGATTTTGCAGCAATTCCAAGCAATTTAAAATCTTATTATGCCATAAGAGAGAAATCTAATTCTTTGACGTAGGCATTCTGCATGAGTTTGGGCAGAGTAACATGGCATCTCAGTTCCACATCCTCACAGCAAGGACAACAGAACTACCCTGCCCGAGAGAGGGGTCAGAGACTGAGTGTGTTCTTAATTATGAAGCTCTGACATATAAACACCAAAAACTAAAACAACAGCGAGCCAAGAAGAAGAGAACGGGGAATCATCACCTTTATAATAAAAAGCAGAAAGAGCAATATACCAATTGCCTAACCATCACTGAACCTGAACAACTACGAAGCTTTAAAAAAATACTGAACCCTACTCTAAGAAATGGGTTGAAACCTCTTCAGCTTGGGACACTTCTACAACTTCAGTCTAGATTTCCATCATACAAACTGCAGAGAACAAACCTACATTGGTGGTCAGATGAAACGGAGGTTTCATTAGATTTTCTCTCATCTCTAGTTTTATTTAATTCCATAAAATCTCTCAGGATTATTGTTGTGTTATGCACCTACCACACAAAAGTGTTTCAAGGACAACTAATATGTCTGTACAGCACCTTGCATTCTCAAAGTACTATGTGAGTGCCAAGTATTAATAATGAACTGCAGAAAGAAAGCTTATTTCTACTTTCGACCCAAAGAATTAGTATCTGAATTTTAAAAAGCATATGGATCCACTGAAAATAGAATACATGTTTTAGAAGTTAAGGACGAGATGCTAAATGACAAAATAACAAAACCAAAATATTTCCAGAATCATTGCATTTTCCTCCTAGGAAAGTGCAATTCTAGTGGAAGAATCCTGTTTTCACCACAGTCCTGCTTTTTACACTCTTTTCCAGCTGACCTGACTGAAGTGCAGACCACTGATACCTGAAGTGCCTTGTTTTGATTATACTGGCCTTGCTGGTGCCAATCTAGTTAAGGTAGCACCAAGAATTTCCAGCATAAAACACATCTGCAGGTTTATAACTTGGCTCTAAAAATTCTACTCCAAAAGAGAGTGGGAGGCAGAAAGGCTCAGATGAGTGCATTATATTACATATCCTATGTGATGCATAGGTATCACTTGCTCACAATGGTATGTGAAGGGGAGGGATTAGCTTTGACCCTTAACAACCATGTTTCACAAGCCACCTAAAATGATACTTTTAACTTCCCCATTCATATAATCAAAATAATGTTTTGTGTTTCAGCTAATGAATAGCTTAATTTGCCCAATTTCACAGTTTGGCTTAAATCATAGAAGGTGTCAATGTAATATAGGAATCGGAATGACATGTCTATTGATCATATTTATACACAAACATTCCCTGCCTTCCTCCCCCCAGAAGTCAATTGCAGCTTGTCTTCAAAGGGTCAACATCTAGGTGATGGGATGTTACAGACTGCTAGCAGTACAATGCTGCCATTCAAAGAAAGGCTTAAATGAAGATCAAGGCTGAATAAATTAACTGTAGGTGTTTGCCTTTTTGTAAAAGATAAACTCAAAGGAAACAGCTAGAGTAAAGAGAGCTTTGCAGGTTACTTAAAATGCTATTCTTAAAGCAACATGTATTTCTGGCCATTGGTATTGTATCTCCTCTAGCCCGCACAGGAACACAATACAGCTCTCTACTGTAGCACAGCAACATTAAATATAAAAACCTGCCATTAAAGGGCAGAGGGCAATGGCATCAGTGTGGGCGACCTATGCTCAGGTAGTGTTCAACTATTATCTCCAGTTTAAGCAGTCTGAAAACATGCAAATCCAGTCAGCACTGTTTTTAGACAAATTGTCAGTTTTATGGATATTTATAGTATGTGTCCAGTCTTGCAGAACTCCATCTTCCTCCACCTCATCTGTAATATAAACTGCTTTTAGCCCACATTAATACAATGTGTTACTGGGATACTTCTCACATTTTGTATAAGCCAGGCAGCAGATCAATACTCAGCTATGCTGAGGGGAAAAAAAAAAATCATTACATTAGGAACCTGTTAAAAACACAGACACCAGGAGGATAAACTTGATTCACAGACACCATTCCATCTGGATGCATATATAGATTACTGCTTTTAAATACATCAAAAGCTGCTTTATTTCCAATATTTGGTTTTAAAGAATCCTACAGGTAGGACCTTTGGTATACATCCTACATGAAATCAGTCTCACCTCAAAAAAAATTAACCTCTCTGCTTCTCATGAGAGCTCTTTCTTTTGATCAAAAGTTTCCACCCTTTCAACTCCCTTACCCATATACTTCCTGTGGTGAAATTACAGCACTGAAATTGGAATAGCAAAGCTATTTCCATGACAGCATCTGCTGATGACATAAGCTCAGGTTTGTAACTTTCCTTGGATCAAGGAGGAGTAAGAAGATTTAAGATAAAGACTTTAGAACCAATAACTAAAAATCAAAAGGAAAGCAGCCACACGGAAAAATATTCTTTAAAAAGTGTAAGTTCTTCTATTATTTGAGGTTGCCTAATGTGAAAGTCTCCTTGGAAAATTCACTAACTGAGCATTTTGGGTTTTTTTCCCCCTCGGTATTTTTCAGAGTCAAAAAAGCATATATGCCGTCTGCATCAGAGCACCAGTAATATAACACAGCAAGAACAGATGCAGGTCTGTTTGCCTCAAAAGTAAAAGAAAAACAGAACAGCCACACAATCCTCTCCCTATTGTTCTCCCAACCTACCACATAAGAAACAGAAACTGATGCCATGCCCCATAGGTCAACAAACTTGAGCTCTGTGAGACGATAATTGTGGAGTTGAGATTCCTCTGAGACACGTTGCCTCCAGCTCAGCAAAGTTTAAATCAAGAAAACATCAGCTTCAATGTCCCAGCTGACCTTCACAAGTGTGGACTTGGAGAGAGAGAGAAATGGTCTGTTGGAGAGAAGCTCCAAAGCACACTTCACCTTTGCAACACATCACTCATCCAAAGAAATGGTTTGCAAATGTAATACAGGACTCAATACCCATCTTCTTATAGGTGTTCAAGCTCTTCTCAGTTTCACAGAAGTCAATGTAAGTTGACAGCAGTAAGCAACTCACACAAACAAGTTACTACTTTGTACTTGTAAGATACTGAGACAAGACTGGAGAGAATCAAAGCCATCCTGTTAGCACCTGCAACGAAACTCTTGCATTTTAAGGGGGTTTGCTGCTGTAATTTTTAATTCTCTCCCACTCCGCTCAAGTAACTTCGCTCTTTGTTTCTGTTGGGCCCACAGTACCATAGATCCTTTCACCACCACGTTTCATCATTTCACAACTCCAGTTGCCACGACAACAGGATGCAGCTTATCTGTGCTGTTTTCATCTTTCCAGTTTTTGTTGCCATAACAACATTTTTTTCTACAAAAACAGCAACTTTAAGCCACGTATTCTCAAGGACGTAGGATTCATCATACACGTATCTTCATGAGAGAAGAGATTTGTACAGGCAATTTGTAAATTAAGCTATTTTTTCTGAAGGGGGATTTTTCACTCACAAAAGTGAAAAGCTGACAGCAATTGCTAGAGGCAGACTGCTGAGACATCTAAAGCCTGGCCTTTAATAATAGCCAGAGTAATATAGCACTAGGCCACTTCCGAGTGGGGACTCCCCACAGTGTCAGATTGTGTCAAACTGCACAATTGTTATGTGATGTGAGTAAGTGTCCGTATTTGTTTCACCCAGGCAGATCTGAATTAGACGCTAGATGCAATTCTCTTGAGTTTTAACCCAGTGGCCTCCCCATTATTACCAGCACCACCACCACGCAGCTTTGTGTTTGAAGGCCCATTTTAATTCTGTAATTCGAGCTGTTGTTGCAGATTTCTTTTCAGACTCTGACCCTTTTCGCTTTCAGGTGACTGCATTTTGAACTTTTATTTACAGGAAGTGCACATTCATAAGACTGGTGAGAAAATGTTATACAAACACAGCATGCATAAACACAAAACGGTGATGGCTATGAGGGGTATCAGCTAACATGGTACCATAACTTCATTACACCCTCATTTATGTACTTCACTAATGAGACAAGCACAGGTGTCCAACACGGTCCCTCACATGAGATGAATAACAATAATACAGTCCAACCTGCTTTAGCCATGCTTGGTATCCAGAAGATATAAGTTGGAATCCATCTTTTGGCATGTGTATTCGGGGCTAGGAGAGAATAGACATAAAGAGAGACCTCCTTTTACACTGGGACCTAGCTAACCTAAGTCTAAATTCCGGAGCATTTTAAACAATGCAGATTTTTTTAAGCCATGTATGAAGGTTTAGTCCCCAGATTAGTTCTTGTTTACTCCTCTGACATCAGCTGCTTTAAGAACACTTTTCTAATAAAGCCACCACCATTTTTACAATTTCCATCATTTTACATTTCAACTCAGTATATATAGGTATTTCTTTAATTTCTTTCCACACAAAGGCACTTGGATAAGCACAGCCTCTGTGGTGGGTGCAGTAGCAGAGACTAATGGTCATTAATGCTTTTACCACTACATAAAGCTAAATGGTGTCAAAACAGCAGTAGTCAAGCTGTGAGAGTGTTTTTACAGTCACCATCTTCAACACAGTCAGACCAGACATTGGACAACATGAAAAGATTAAGCAAAATCCCTGAAGAGGTGCAGCCTTAACACCGGGGTAACGGGAAACTATACTCACACACAGACATAAACTATGCCTCAAACTGATAGACAAATATAATCTCTTCCCCATTTATTGTTTTCATGCTTTATCGGGTTGAAGAAAAGACAAGACATCCAATTGCTCTGGAAGCACAAAACATACATAGCATAACTTAGAGCTAGAAAAAAAAGTATGCAACAAAAAAATGAAACACTGCCTGTCATGACATTCATTTGCAGTTTGAAGATATTCTCACAATCAAGTGGATTCAACTGTTCCACCTCCCCACCAAAAAAGGAGATGCTTAGAAATTAAAGTCACATCTAAGCAACAGGACCAGACAGGACATCCGCAGACACCAAGTCCAGAGATCTTTCTTACTCCTGGAAACTATTTCACAACCCCTTTCTTAATTCACTGTACTTCTCCTACCACTCCTTCTGGAAGGCTGGAAACATCTTCCTCATTTTCAGAATGGCTCTGTTCAAGGTGAGTTTATCCCCATTTGTTCTTGTGTCAGCACAGTATTTAGTTTGTACAAACTGTGTCCACCTTGGTACTTGTAACACTGAAAAATACAATTGGTTGGAGAGGAAAAATGTGTCACCACTGAATGACGAACCTTCACAGCTATAGTGGGGAGGTAGTCCAGCCTTGGAATTTGAAATTAAAACAAGAACTAGAACAGACTAAAATCTTGACTCTAAAGAGAAGTACACATACAGGATTTTACAATACACTTTGAACATTAGTTATTTTTGCTTCTCTCCAGTTTGAATTGAAATCCTCCTAAATCTTTCAAAGCAGTAGTAAGATTATGCCCTGGTGTCCTAGCCAGTAACCTCAGTTAAACATGAATTTTAATAACCATGATTGTGCTGATAAATTAAAGTCAAGTATATCTGGTTACTGCATTCACCTGCTGAGTTTGGACTTACAATGCTTAACATGTTAACAAACTATGTTTTAGGGGACTTCTCACACAGCTAGAAGCATCATGCTCCGAGACTAATCCTTACTTCAGCACTAACTTCATGGGTGGTTAGTCTCTCTTCTGCTGTATAATGAGGACAACACTCATTTAAACTCACCTCACAGGTTTGCTGAGAGGAACTACTGACATTTCTACATGCTTTGAAAATGGAAAAAACTATATGAAGTGCTATGTATCTAGCAAGAACACTACGGAAACCCACATTTTACTTCTGGCTCAAGTGTTTCAGTTGCTTTTTCAAAGTAGCACAGCTCAGTATACCTATCAAGGAAAAAAAAAAAGCCTTCACAAACAAGCAGAAATAACGACCTTTTGAAATCACAGTGTCAGGAGTAAAGAGACCTGAATACCAGTCTTGGATCTGCCCAGGTTCGCACAACAGGCCTGTGAAAAACGACTTCATTTCTTTCTCTTTCTGTCACCTAACCTACAAATTAAAGGATAACAGCTTCCTCTTAGGACGGGCAGGCTGCTTAACATTCGTAAAGCCCATCAGTCCAGAGTAGTTTAAGTAATTGATTTAAGACACTGATTTAAAGCATTTAATTTGAAGACCCTGGTCCTGCAAATATGTAAGTGTATTAATAGATCTATTGCCATCAACAGGATTACTATCATGCAGAGGTATCTCCAACATCAAAGATAACACTGCATTTCTATTTAGACAACTCTTAACAACACAGGTTCTTTGTGACTTCAAAATAAAGTTCCTTAGGTATTAGCAATAAAAGTAATCGGGACTTTCAGCAGATTAGCAGCTACTGTAAATTCGATTTATTTTTCAATGCTGACAAGTTAAATATACAAACAGGAGAAACTAAGACCCATCACCCATCCCTCAGCACCATACTTGCAAAATCCCCTCAATGAAATATGTCTCCTGTACATTTCATAAATCTACCCTCATCTAAGACGAAAATAAACTATACAGAAGAGAGTTTTACCAGTACGAGGTATGTCATTACCCTCATACTGCTGCTTGTACCATTTAAAGTGGGATATTTGCGCAAGTGAGCCCCCATTCATATCAAGTGCAAGCACTGACAGAAAAGCCTAATTTAATTAAAATCTCTGGAGCTCTCACAAGCATTTAATGCACACAGACTCACCATTGGCTAAACTGTTACAACCAATCTCCTAAATTTTAAACTTCTGTGGTTCTCCTAGGCACATTGTGAATGACCCCCAGGAACGTCTCCTTCAGCAAAGACAAGCAATTAAATAAGTACATCTGGTTAAAACTTTCCAAATTTCAGTGTCCGAATGACAGCAGACATGCAACTACAAAATTACAGAAGAGGAACTCATACATGCTTGGTAACTTATAAAAATAAAATTGCCCCTTTAAAAGGCGTTTAAAAGATCTGGGACACAGACAACTTCCTTGTTTGAAAGCTGTACTATTTTATCAATCATCACTAAAATCTTCCATGATTATGATCCATTCAAGGCAATTCTATCAGCAATACAATTAATTGCCCAGCAAGATCTACTCATTTTTGTATTTTCATGAGCACACACGGTTTATGCTCACGGTTTAGTATCATTCATAATCATAGTATTTTCTCTTAGCATCGGCTCCAGCATTTTCCATGACTAGAAGTCAGACTGCTAGGGTAATTTTCCTCTCTTTTTCAATAGCCACCTCAAAAAATAACTCTGAAAGCACTCTAACCACTAATTTCTATCATGCTATTTTGTGAATATTTCACATTTTTATCTAGGTGAGTGACTAATTTGTAATACAACCCTGACAACTTCCTTTTCCAAGACAATCACGTTTATTATTACGGACTTGCTTTGAAAGTGAGCCTTCCATCACTGCAGATGGCTTATTCCATAACCATCAGCAACTTATTCACAGTTCTGAAATGCAGTTTTACCCTGTATGAAACACCTACTTTCTCTTTAGTCTTTTTGGTGGTCACAGAACTTATCATCTATATATTACCCATATATTAAATTACATTATTATATATATTGCAATTGTCTATAAACCCATGAGCCAGAATAGCTTGCTTTGCTCATCTTTTTCTATGCAACCCCTGATTTTTTTCCTTTAGTAATCTACTCCTCCATTTCTATTCCATTTGATTTCTGCAGTCCCTAGCAAGGCCCAGAACAACAGAATGATTTCTGAGAACAAGTCAGTAATTTAAAATTCAGTGGTACCCTCTTCCCTTCCATACAAAGGCTGATTTTTAGAGGACATTTAATTACAGGCCTGAGTTCCTATTTTCTAAGCCTAAACACAACCCCTGAAGGCTTACAATATTTGAGTCACAGCTGGAGCTGTGGTTACTATACAGTTTAAATATCAGCCTCTTTACTGTGCAATTTGTTTTGAAAATCAAATCAGATGCCGTGTCATAAACAAGTGCTAATTAAGTACTGAGCGGAAATTGGGCTTTTTTGTGCAAGAAGGGTTCTTAAATATCTGCATCTTCACTTCCATAAGAAAGAATAAATATGTCAAGAGTGATAATTATAAAAGGAAAGCTACTATGGTACTTGCAAGGCAGTACTGCTGCTTCTCCACTTCATTTGCTTCCAAGTAAGAAGAAATGGGGGGAAAAAAAAAGTTGAGACTTGTATGAAATATATATGTACTAAGGATCTTATGTATCTGATCATATAACCCATAATGCTTCCTCTTCCCTCAGAGAGGACATTCACTCTGGGTTTCCATCACACACAATTTAAACATGCAAGCTAAACCCATCTCTCTCTGTCACTGCAAAGCAACAGTGAAGCTACTTATATTTTCATTCCTTTTAAGTTATGATCTACACACAGTATTTATTTGCCGATAACATTGCATTCATTAGATATAACACCTTGTTTGATAAGTATCAAGTGAAGAACAGGAATAATGCATTTTAATACTCTGAGGGCTGCCTCTGAGTAACAATATTCACGACTCCATTAACTAACAGGCTCTCGGCTACAAAGGCAGAATTAGATCTGTCAGTCACTGACATGGGAGGGCATGGCCAGTTGCACTGAAGATTGTCCAGTTGAGATGATTTCCACAGCAAAGGAAAATATGTCCTGTAGCCTAGAACTTGTTAATGAGTTTGCATGCATTATAGCAATAAATTGAATTCCTACTACAGAATATATAACCTCATGGGCCAAACAGATACCTTACTCCACTGTCCAAAGCAGTACTCAAAAAATAAAGCACAATTAGATCTGTGGACTCCAATTCAATAAAACGAAAGACAGGATTTCAAAATTTTTAAATTATTACTAGGAGAGAAAACCATGAGCTCTCCGATTCTAAAACCATAATCTGACAGTATTTAAGCATGCTCTTTGTGAGATTTTGTAGAAGGAATGAACGAACACTGAACCGGTTGACTGTCAGATCTCAGAGTTTGATGCAAACTCGTTCAAAAGGACACGGCGCTCTCGAACAGTAGGCTCTGACTCTGCATGCAAACTTAATGAATTCACCACACGTGGTGAACATGGCTACTCTAGTTCTTCAGTGAATTTGTCTGGAGTACGTTGACCAGGATCTGCTTCAAAACAACTCCCGCTGGAGAATGTCTATTTATATTCCTTGACAGATAAAAAGGCACAAGTTTTTAGATCCTGCAAGAGCAGCAGCTACCAGGAAAACTACTTTTGTAACATGAAACACCTGGATACCTTCGTAAGGGGTCACAAGAATACTAAACTACAGTATTCAAAACCAAATGGAGATCTGTGACAGCACTCCATTAATCTTTGGACAAAGTAACAGCAAGCTCTGTGAACATGCTTACTACAGCAGTGTAAAGAGATCCTCTTCGTGCCCATAAGTAAAAACATGCTCGATTTCACAACCACTTGACATTTTAAGTCCGAAATTCAAGTCCTATATTCAGCCCCCTTCAAAACTGCAAGATCTGTGGTGAAGAAAAGAGAAGCTACATTTCTCATGCTACTGTCTGAACTTGTGTCAGGTAAGTATCCAACAAGAACAGTGGCATCCACAGTGCAAGAATTATGTATCAAACAAGCTGGAAGCTTGTCTAGAGATCAATAAAATGAAGCTGATGCCTTTTAACTACCTTGTCTCTTTTTCATAAGTCCATAGAAAAGTCAGAAAGCTCACCTGGATTCTAATTTTTCACTAAGACTCAGAGCATCAGAAATAGAAAATTCTGTACTCAACAAAAAAATACAGCCAAGGTGAACAAAACTAAGAAGTCTGGAAAACTATGATCTCCATAATCAGCAAAAGAATCTACAGTGCAAACTTTCCCCTTCCTGCTCTCCTGCTGACTTTTAGGTCGCGCCTGCTGAATTTTAGGTAGCGGACTAAAAAGCATGCAGAAGAGATGGGCTAGAGGTCTGTGCCAACTATCCTGGAAGGAAATCTGCAGTTCAGACATTAAGCAGACAAATTTGTAAGAGGAATACCATTTTTTTTTCTAAAGAAATGGAAATGCTTTGGAGAGCAGACTCGAGCACTCAAGCCATACATTTTCCTGTTCAATAAAGCAACCAAAAAACTTCTTTTGCAGAATGGCCATTCTATCCCAATTCATTTCCCTCACAAAGTGCTGTGCTACAATTACAATGTGGGACCTATTCACCCATCATAAGTAACTTGGAATCCATAACTAATTGCCTCGAGTACTTACCAAGGTATATTACATTTCCTTTCCTGATCTAAATGCCCTGTACTGAGTTCAGCTCTATGACAGTTCTCAACTCCTTGAGACTGGCACAAGATGTAAATGTTCCTTTTTTTGGCTTAACTAGAGGAAATCCCTCCTTAAAACAAGAAGTACCAACGAAGCCTGCTGTCTCAGAGGACTAGGATGCAAGAATGAAAAGAATGAAGCGGGGGCAACAAAAGCAGTTGAAGATACCTAACGGGTATCTGTAAGAAGACTAACCAGAATGAGTCTGAAATGTTGCAGAATTGACTAGCCAACCTTGAAAAAGAAAAAAAAACAAAACACAAACAGACAAACAGAACGTCCTGTCTCCCAAGAAAGGAAATCTACTGAGACTGAGTACTGATAACTATTGCCAAAATGAAGCAGTCATCATGTGAGGCCTAAGTAAACCTACTCCCAATTTAGAACAAATTAGAATTAGTGCTAGACTAACCCAATCTTCTTCTTTAAGAAGATCACTGAAGTCCAGACAAATTAGAAGTAGTTAAGCATTTGATAGATGACATGTAGGAAGTTACTAGTTAAAATGGAGAGGATTAGGATTAATACCAGAGTCGTAAGGAGGATAAGAAACTAAAAAGGGTAGAGGATCACAGGTTATTTTGAAAAGGGAACCATCAAGCTGCATAGAGATTGATCCTTGTTGAAATCCATTATTAATCTTGAAATTAACGTTAAAATATTCTCATTAATGGATTAAAAAAACATTATTACCAATGTGCTAATGAAATTGGCTGAAGACAAAGTTAAGAGGCATCATAGGACACAGCATCTTGAAGACCTGGGTAACAGAACCAACACAAGATGTACATAAATTAAAAAGTAACATTATTTCCATCATAAACTATGGACTCAGTAACTGAGAAGAGGGGAAGAGGCCCTGGGATATGTTACTCATTAGATAATGATGGTTCACCAATAAGATGCAGCCATGGAGAGGGCAAATACTACTACAGGATATTGTATAAAGTGAAAAATTCCCAGAAGAGAGAAATTAGGATTACTGCTTTTGCACAAAGAACAAATAAAACTTTTCCTGGAATATTCTGTATAGCTCTGGTCACTCATGTTCCAGGTAGATTAATCAAATTCTGTAGCTGTTTAAAATGGTCTGCTAAGATGATCAAGAGTTATAGGAAATGTCTTATGAGAGAAAGAGGGGGGAAAAAAAAAAAAAAACCAAAACTTGTTTAGCCTGACCAGATCCAGCTCAGAGGAGAATACGATTACTCTTCACAAATATATGCAGATGAACACAGGGGAGCAAGAAGAGCTGTTTAAGCTCAAGGACAACATTGGCACAAGAACAAATGAGAATGAATTAGCCATGAATGAAGTTAAGATGGAAAATTAGAATGAGGATTCTAGCTTTCAAAGTAGTCAAATTTGGAATAGCTCTACAATGGCATAGCAAAGAAAATTCTACTCACTTAAGAACTGCTTTGAGTAGCTTGCAAAAGGGACTAGACAATACACTGTCTGCCAACTTCAGACTTGAACCCATGTTCCACACGATCTGTTCCAATCCCACGTGGAGATGTTTCCTCTCACTGATGGGCTCCGACTGTTCTGCCTCTGATAAAGTCTTATTTTAAGATCAGTGAGATACAGGTATATAGAATATCTTCTTATCAGTAAAAAACTTACAGGAAATTTATGCTTGTTTATAAACAACAGTTGTGACAAAGTACAAGAGCAACACACTTCACTGGAGTCATCCCAGCCAAAAGGAGAAAAAAAAGGAAAAAAAGTTGAAAAAAGAAAATTAACAGGGAATGTAGAGTTTTGTTCTTTCGAACCTATTAGCAACAGAAAACACCTTCTGTCATATTTGAAGAGAGTGTTAACATTGTCTGGATTTCTTCAGAAAACTGTTGAGATGCTTTCCAGACCCATCTTCTAAAACAAGATTGATCCATCGTTTCTTGAGACTACACCCACTTTTCATTGTTCTAATTTGCAGGAGATGAATGTAGCTGGCTGCATTTCTCAATCCCGTTGAGAGTTTTGGCATATAAGAAGGAAGGGCATCGAGCAGACCCAATGAACAACCCCCCTGGAGAATCACCAGCATCTTCCTAAGAAACAGAATTCGGGGCCAACTATCCATAAACTAAAAGCAACTCCCACATAAGCACTGCTCCATTCTGTATCACTCTCACAATAAATTACAAACAATGTGTGTAGAGAGGGAGAGTGACTATATTGTATGATGGACTTTCATGCTAGACCATTTTTCTCTGAAACAACTAGGGATTGTTTTGGTTGCTATATGGGCAAGCCTGAAAAGGTTAAGCTTTTCTAGTCAGAATGCAGTCTAGCCCTGCTTTGTATCCAGGCAAAGACAGTCATCACCTTTCTCCTAAATAGGTGTCTTTAATCCATCCTCCTATATTTGAGGGAAAAAAAAAAAAACAACCCTCACAATCTGTAAGAACAACTATGTCCTTAGCTAGAAACATCAAGAGAGAGGACTCCTACAAACAAACTGAGAGAATCCGTATGTAGGCACAAAGCCAGCTGATGGAAAAACCACACCAGAGTTCTGCACTGGCTAGTACCTCCCAAACTCCCTTTCTACGATCTTCAGATCTGTTTTACTCCAAGTGCTTCTGAAGAAGAAGGGCCATCTAGACTATACTTAGAAGTACACTTATTACTGTTCTGCTAACATACAACTGCACTTAAGACAACTTGTTCATTCCTTCATAGTTTGTCCCTGCAACTTTTCCCTTCCTACCATGGGATGAAGGAAATTAAACCAGCACTAAGGCACTTTGCTTCTGCTAGTCCAAACTGGTTACTCCAGTGGATTCTGCCAGGAGGTTGCATAGCTTCTGCTCACAGACTGTAAACACTTCTGTCCTCCCCTCAAGAAGACCGGAAAGACCCCTTGCCGAGCTTTCCCATTCTTCCTCATTCTCTCCTTCCTGCTGCTCTCATCAAGATGAATGCACAGACCCTGTTTCAGCAGTGAGGGGAGGGAGAACTAAATCGCATGTTTCTCAATTCTTAGTAGAGAGGAGGACTAGAAGCAGCTAGAGAGTGCAAAATTATGATCAATTGTTTGTTTCCATGCAAAATCACCGTGGAAAAGTGAAATAATTTAAAACTGAAAGTCTTCATTGCCGCTTCTCAAACCTTCTGCCATCACAGCTAACAAATTTGGCTGTGCACACACAGCTGCAAGCAGGCTGAGCACCCATTGGTTAATGGAACCACAGAACTTGCAGATAAAAGAGAAAAAATGAATTTTAATGCAGTTTTTAGAAATACTTGCCATTGTTTCAGCATTGCTATTTCGTGAATGGGACCGATTTCTCTCTCAGTAGGGGATGATATTTTAATGATATAACAATGTACTTCCCAGAAGAAAGACAAGCCTCATGAGGCAGATTAAAACTAAGAATATTCAGATCCCATTAAAAACAGACAGTTTCAAGCCATTTTTTAAATTAATTTTGTTTAACGATAAAATGTGTTATCTTAACAGGTGGCTAGCCAATTGTAAAATTAACCAAAACATGGTCAGAAGCACAAGGCTAGCTATTAGAAGAACTGGTTTCTTTTTCTTCTGTCTTCTATTATCAGTGTACCATGTGACCCTACACAAATTCCTCCAGTCCATGACCCCAGGCAAATTTCTGAGCTTCAGCTTTCTCTTTCTGCAAAGCAGGGGTAGTATTTGTCCAACACCAGAGTTCCTCAAGACCTCAGATAAAGAGACATTAGAAAATATTGTTGTTTAATAAGCAGGGACGTATTTAATGCAACTCCCAGGATGTTTATTTTCAAGAGTTTCTGTGGGATCAAGAAGTTTTTCTCAGCACTAATCAGCATCCTGTCAAGAAAACATCTTCATGTTTGATTGCTTATTAATTGTATTTTGAGCACTTAATATTTAGCTGCAGCCACTGGACTCTGCAATGCTACAAGTTGCTTTCAATTTCCATAGCTAAACATGCACTGCATTCAGCCCTTCTGTGCAAAATCTCTTAAAATATAAATACACCTTGTTGAGCATCTCCTGAATTGTAGGAAGGAGGAAATGAGGAAGACTGAAGAAAATATTGAGCATTAGAAACACTAGTTAAGTTTGCCATTGTGAGAACAGTTAAATATTACACAAATCTCACCAGCACACATGGAGGTTAGAGATGACACAATGTAAGCAGACAAGGAAGTGAGAAAACAGCTTATTCAATCTGCATTGTTGAATTTAAAAGGAAAATTTTTATACAACAAAATCAAGTTGCTCGGCTTGCTGGTTTTGCTGGTCTTATGCATGATCTGATCATTTATACCCTAAATACCGTTGCAGCGATCACTGAGAAAAAGAGTATGACAAGAAATGCATCTATACAGCTGAAAAGAGTCGGTGGGATCCCTCCACTCAATTCTTAATGAAAATTCGTAATTTCCAGATATAAATTACTTTCTTTGTAATAGAAAATAAGTACTTTTCATTAACAAGTTTTATGATACAAACAAACTACCAGTACAGTAAAATCCAAAGAAAACAAAACAGTGGATGAGCACATCCACTTGACAAGCGTATCCAGTCAACATTCATACATCAGGAAATACTTTCTGATCCCCACTTCAAATGTTTTTAGAGCGTGAAGTGAATTTTAAATGAGACCAGACCATGAAGTTTCCTCTGCCGTTTAACTTCTAGTCTCAAGTCATTATTTCTCCTACCTCAGTAGTTGTTAACACTGAAAATAAACAAGAAAACAATGTAACTATATTTTCGTCACATTTATGGCCCAGAGATCAGAGCTTGGTTGGCCACTGCAAATACTCCAAAGATCACCATTTCATTTTTTCTTCATCAGGCACCTCTTAAAGAGGTGATCTCTGAACACTGTTCCTTACCTCTGGAGATAATATAGAATAATTTTATTTTCTTCTTCTGAGATCTTCATTACCTCTTTCCATATCACAAACCACTACAGAATATTGAGAATGTTGAAGCCACTGCGCATGTCTTGTACCTTCCAAGGATTATTTAGGAAACCCTTTGCCTAACCAAACTTTGTGGTTAGAACAGTCTGCTTTATCTTACTAATGAGAATGATAATTTAGTACCAAATACTCATGAGGAATTATAGCTCTGCTGACTGGCAAATAATTTGCCAAGGCAGATTAGTTTAGCTGCGTAAAATAAATATCCACCTGCACATACTAGCACTAATCAGGGCGTGAAATTAAACTTTTTATTCAGTGGGAAATAACTGCTGCAAGGCGGCGATTTAGTCTGGGAAGCAAATATTAAGGTCAGCCTATTCTCTCTGATGTTTATAGTATGTATTACAGTGCTGAGAGCATGGTGCAACAAATTCTGCTTTTTAAGTCTACAAAGCTAAATACTTCAGTGATGCGATAGCAAATTTGCCATTTGCTTTTCTAATTGCATACATTTAATGGAGCAAAGTGGCTGAAAGGAAACATTGCCAGAGAAGCAAGGGTGAAGTTACGGAAGTACCAAAGGCCTGCACCAAGTGCAGAAAAATCTAGGGCACAGAGTTTGGGGTAGAAGAAAATAAATCAACATTTTCTTTACAATATACTAGTCCCAAAAAATCCTCAAACTAAGAGGATGTTATTTCAGTTCTATTGGAAAAAATTACTAAGCATATGTTTAATATTCAAGCAGGATTTGCAACCCCACATTTAGGAGACAACTCTCTGCTATCCCAGCTGTTTTACAAAATTATTTTCACTGCTTTCATGCAACCCTTGCTTTGGATAGCCAGGATTCTCTGCCACAATGACCACGACACAAATATGTTATCTGGAAGACTATATAAGGTTCTCAAAGCGGAGTTTTATAACAATAGCTAACAAGTCCTGGATCTTAAAAATCCCCGTCCTACTGACACCATAAATCATACAGGTTCAGCGCAAACAGAACCTCTTTTAAAGTATCAGCTTTTGTCCATCTGTTCCACATATATACACACATAAATAAAGAGAAGTAAGAAAAAAAAGATATTCCAAGTCTATTACTCTTCAGCCTCCAATTACACTGACTATTTCTCACTATATTACCTGCCAGTTATGTGGAAGTTCCTACAAACACAAGAATATAAAAATCAAGGAAATTCAGGGTTTTATCTCATAGAAAAACCTCAAACAAACAAAAAAAACCCCCACAGATGCATCTTAAAAGACAACCGAAGGTTTTGGTTCTCCTGTGAAATTGGAAGGCCATCAGGACCTTCTAGAATCATGTCACCCAGAAAGAAAAGGAAAACGGTAATTTGGGGGTAAAATTGAAAAAAGACACTCATGAAGAATGCTAGTATCAACATCTTCCTATTCACAGGCCAGGAAATTAAATGAAGTACTGCAAACTGATTCATTCAGAAAAAATGAGAAAGTGAAACTTCATTAAATATCAAGCTATTGCTTCCCAAACCATCCTAGATAGGATCCCAAACTGGTCAGGTATAGCTCCAAGCACTGCCAATTAAACACAAGTGAAGTTGTCACTAGTCCATTCAAGAAAACAGATGTTGCTTCATAGAGCTTTGATATTTTTCTTAAATACCTTTCAAAATGAGGAACAAAAAATATGAACTCTTATAAAAAGGGCTTTATTGTATTTTTATAGCATATTACATACCTTGTAACAATCATTCTGTTAAGTGTGAATGTCAGTTTTATTTTCTGTCCCTTTTTTCCTGGCTATTTACAAGCTTTGTAAGAATCGTTCCTTAATTAAGTCTAAACATAGTTTTATATAAATGGATTCCTGGAATTAAAAACGTTCAGACTTAAGAAATGATTGTTACAGAGACTGTAACAGGCCGTAAAAAAGAATGCCACTTTAAACAAAGATTTCTCATTTTAATTAAAAAGATAATCATCAGAACATTCGTACACTTAACAGAACCATTTGACGCTACTTTGAAAAAATATCTACTATTCTATGTAGTTTACTTTATATGACATTTAATCAAAGTCTCAGTTGAGCCTATTGCACTCAAACTTTAAATACTGTATCTACAGTTTTAAACACTATATTCAAATATGGACGTTACTTATTGAGCACCTCATTTCTAGTACTTTTGTAAATGGTTATGACAACAGAAATCCCATACTCTTGAAGGCATAAAAACAGAGCTCTTTAAGGCAAGGGTTTTTGGGAGGGGTTTTTGTACGTATTTGTTTAAGCTAATGGGCACATTCGCCTCTCCTTTTAGCTTGTGCATCAGTCTCTTACACACTGTACTTTATGAAGAGTGTAGTTTTATCTGTAGTATTGTAGAAACACGAAAAGGGGCTGAGGTGACCTGAGACAGGTTCCACTCTGATAAAATCCTTGGTGTAGCTGCAGAACACTGGACTATGTAATTTACAAGATCATATTTTAAATCTATGAACTGGCTTTCATTCAAAAAAAGCTTTGAAAGATGACATGTAGAATATATGATAGAAAACACTCATTCACCAGCAAAAACAGTCTTCCCTGGTGAGCAGTTGCTTAGGATTGCACAATGCTAACACACAGCAATTTAATATCAGAAATAAATTAGGCCTTCTTAAAATGTAGCGGTAAATTGAGTAGGCAAATGAAGTTAAATTAATTACTTAAACCTTAAAGTATTAGATTATACATATCGCAGCTGACCACAGATAACTAGGAAACTGGTAGCAGATATTGGCTAAATGTAATACTGCTTCAATGGCAAGTAATCAAGCCAATACCAGCCAGCAAGAAGGTGGCCTTCTTTTACTCCCATCAAAAAGTTGCACAGACATGAGCAACTTTCTGAGAAAGAAAGAGAGTCCAGTTTGTCTTTCAAAGCATCAAATATAGACACTTTAAAGCAAGATAATTTCATTCATAATATTAGCGTTGGATGAAGTCTCCACATGACATTTTTCTATCATAGTGAGACATTAAAATAGAAAACAAATCGCCAGGTCTGTCTTGCCTGATATCTTGTGACTCAAGAGAGCTGCTCAAAGTCAATGCCAAAAATTAGGTACTAACATTTTTAAGTGAAAAAAGTATTATTTTCTGGAGAAGCACAAAAATACTACCACCTACAGGGCTGCTTTTCAACATGAAATGAAACCTACCACAAATCCATATCAAAAAGAAAACTACCAAAAGCTGGAGAGATAATAAGCCTCATGGATGGATTTGAGTATTTACCTACGATGGCCCTTGGGAAACTCTCAGGGAAAATCAATAATTAATAGCAAAGCCCACCTCAACCCAAACTGCAAGCCACCTAATAAGGAAGATGTACATGAAGCGTGTCACACAGTTGGATGAACAAGATAATACACTGTGAGTGATTCAGCATTAGTTGAGAGGATGCACGAGCTGATCTACTAGCTCTATGTAGATAATTGTACCAATGCCATTACTGCAGTTCCTAAGCACTTTCTGAGCGCTAAAAGGCAGAAACAACAAGATGCTTCCTACGAGGGCCAAGCTGCTACTCGCAGCTGATGCCTCATGTATCAAAGCAACCTACCTGTGCCACTCCTCCACAAACACCAAAAGACCCCACCAAGTCTGACAAAAACTTTACTTCATCAGCATAATTAGAGTAAGAGTCACGTTCTAGATAGACGTGCCCTAAAGCAAAAGCCTGAGCTGTGCTAAATCAAAGCTTTTCTCACTCTCCTCTCAACCTGTAAGCAAAAACACCCTAAAAAGTTCAGAGGGAAGCCACATCTTTCACTGCACTTTTTACAAACATTTTGCATACAAGAGGCATTTTAATAAAACATTGAGGAACTTCGTTTAGCTTTTAGTTCTCAGCGCAGCCTGATCTTAATAATTCCTCCCTTTAGCTGGTGCTCTTAACAGATGTATCTCCTGTAAGAGCAGCTCTCTCTCACTCTCAGGTCTCTTCCTAGTTTCAGGGAGATATATTGTTTGAGTGGAACACAGCCAGCTGCAAGATGGACAGGGATTCCCTCAGATCCCAGGCCCAATGGAAGATCTCAAACGCCTGGACTAAGCCCTTGGATGGGAATCTTAGCACAGGAGGTGAAAAAAGCAGCATATGAGAAGTCAGCGTAGCATGTTCACAATGCTGTCTGGCAGAAGACAAAAATGTTTTAGCAGAAACTTTTCAGGATATGAAACTCACTATCTAGAGGCAGGCTGTAATTACCAAGCTTGGCCAAACACAAGTGCAACAGGATCTGGGACACTCCTTTGGCCAATCACACACCAAAGAGGATAGTTTATTATTACTAATTGCTACCTTGCCTATTTAGGCATCCATAGCATTTTCCCACTTCACTGAGCTGAGACTCTATAAATCTGACAAACTTGGAGACTACTAGCAAAAGGGTCAAAAAGTCTCAAGAGAAACAAGTTCTACAAGATTAAAAAACAGAAGCCAAACATGTGTTTCGAAGCTCAATTAAAAATTAAAATTTGCAACTAGCGTTTCCTCAATTTCATTTTGGGCATATGTTCTGAAGGTTTAATAGAATTGCTTCTTCTTGATGAGCTTAGATTTAATTCTGTACCACTAAGCACTAATCCAAAACAAACTTTTAGCAAGTGTTGCCAGTCTTTTAAACTATATCCTTAGGGAAAAAACAGTTTTGAGCACCCAAAATTTACATTCAGTTCAGCTGGCACCAGTTTGTTTTCATTTCTAAATCTTATGTTTCTTAGAAATATGAACAAATGAAGAAAGAGAGAACGAAACTACAGTTTAAGTGCATCATGCCTCAAATTTAAGTAAACTAGCCACATTTGAAGAGCATCTTGGATGCAAGTACCCCCAAGGCTGTTTGCCGTGCCAAAGGCCAACCGGCAAACCTAAACAATGTAAGTGCTCTTCACATTCACTATCAATGATATGCTGCTGCAGCAGCAGGTGAAAGATTTAAGTGTCAGTATTTACAGCTCTCATGGCAGAACGGAAGAAAAAACAAAACAAAACTGCAGAGAGATGGTGTGCAGTACAGAAGAATAGTCTAAGGTGTATAAATAAAGAGAAAACCCCAAGAATTACATGCACAACCCCTCCCGGGCCTTGGGCCCCTCTGCCAGCTCCTGCCTCACTCCAGTTTAACTTCTCCCGCTCCCAGGGGCCACCCGCAGCCCCCTACCCCCCTCCAATACAATGATACTTTTCCACGGATTTGGGGGCCCCGCTCCCGGCACGCAGCCCTCCCCGGCAGGCACC
>NW_009222956.1:48557-59833 GCF_000690835.1 Fulmarus glacialis | reverse complement strand
GGGACCGGGCGGCCCGGCCGGGGGCTGCGGGCCCCGGAGGCCCTGAGGGGCCCGAGGGTGGTAAGGGCGGCCTTCACCCCCAGAGCCGCCGCCGAAACAAATTTTAAAAAGCTGTGGAGACAGAAATTCTTCCTGGGAGCGTTTGTGCCGGAGGGCGTTGAGAATCACAGGTTTTCTGCAGCGCCAGCCGCGAACGTGCCCTGTCCGTCTCCAGCTTGGCCTTGGGAAAGCTGCAGAAATGACCCGGATTCCCTTCTGAGCAGAGCGTTGTTTAATTCGGCGGTAGATCCTGGTCTTCAGCCCCCTTCCAGCAGCGGCAGTCGCAGCTATGTGCAATCCTACCGAGAGATAGAGAGCTGAGATGTGGCATGCATTGATTTGCATAATCTTTTTTCTCTTGATAAGAAGCAAGAGGAGACATCTTCAATCCATTGGGTGCACGCAGTCAGGCTTGCAGGGCTGGTAGGTGGAAATCTGTCTTCAGGGGATGGTGATGTTGCTCGCTGCCGCCATACCAAGTGCTGGCAGTGATATGTTAAGGAACAGCTGCTGTTCTTATTTTTTCCCTTGTTTTACCTGCAGGGAAACTTTATATCCCCAAATTTACTGGGTTGACAAAGGAAAGCCACAAACATGTGTTTTGCAGTTGATCAGTAAGTAGAGATGTGTTCGGCAGCCCCGGATCTCCTTCTGGAAAACTGCCTCCTGTCCTGTCTCACCCAGACAGTCCCACTGGGCGAAGGCAGTAGTTAGCGATCTAGTTTTCAACCACTTCCTAGCTTAAGCTGTCTTAGATAATGTAGGCTCAGGCCCTGCACCCCTTTTCTTTGGGAAGTTGGGATCTGGGTTTGCAACTGTGCATTTCTTCACCCAAGAGCTGAAATAATCACATCTGCATTTTGTTTGTTGTGTTCCTGGTAAATTTAGCTTCAGCCAAAGCGAGAACAAAGGGTGATGATATTCCTGAGGTGGATTCTTTTTAGTGAATACCCCTGGTTCACAAAGATGAATAAATAGTGTGGTTAAGTTCGGAGAATGTGGTAGACCAATCGTATATAAAAAACTGTAGCTCTGCATGTGGAAAGGGGTTACAGAGTTTCGTGCTGCAGGGTTTGCACTAATAATTGCAGGTAGCAAATTAGTTCTTCCCTTGCCTTCGTACAGATATGCATGTCTAGCCTCCTGAATTATACCTTGTTTTCTTTTCTCCCTTGAACATCCAACATTTGGTTCAAGTACAAGCCGAGTACTGGCTTTGGAAGTTGAGAAGCAGTCATCGAGCTACACTGCAGAATTTACTGTTGTAACTCTTCATGTGACTACTGTGCAAGATTTTCCTTATGTTCCCCTTTCCTTGGAGCTTACAGATGGGCATGTTCTGCTGCTAGTGTACCCTCCTTCCCGGAAACAGTTGGAAAAGTGTGAAGATGAGATGCTGTAAGGCATACTGGGAACAAATAAAACATAATTAAACTCCACTGTCAAAAATACAGACTTGTAGAAGCAGATTTTATTAGTTGAAGTTGAATTGGGTGGATCCTGAAGGGTGTAAGCAATGGGAGCAGTAATGAGTTAGAGCTTGATTAGCTGGGAAGGAATGACGAGCACAACATTGTAAAGTTAGAAAGAGGAGGGGAAACCAGTGGTGCGCAATGTGCTCAGAAACTGTACGCGTGTCGTAGAACAGGTGCCAGTTCAGCGTGCTTAGATGCCACTAATGGCTCAGAAATCTTAAGCCACCATTAAAAAGCTATTTAGTTTCACAGGAAGCTTGAATCATTCTTTTGCTTTCTGAGGTATTCGTAAAGAGCAGCCCTGCTGTGTCAAGCTTTCTGGTCGTCGTACCATGTGTGGTGGTTATTACGTGCGTGTGGCATGTCAGGCTATTGGTGCATGTTGCGTGTCTGCTAAATAGTTCTTGTACAGCACCCAGTTTGTGGCTTTCTGTGAAAAAGATGTGTCAGTGTTGATGATGTTGTGGTATCTTTGTAGAGAAAATAGAGTATTGTAAAATACAGGCTTCTCGACCGGATTTCTGTGGAGTCAAGTTAACCTCTAAACACAGAGTGACTAGCTCCAACTTATGCGCTCAGGTGGCACTCTTCAAGCTTTTCTCTTCTTTAGTAGAGCAGAAAGTATTAATATGGTTTCCTAGTCAACTTTTAGGATCCTTCTAGATGATTTTAGTGAACAGCTTCAAAATTAATATTGTTTGTGGAACTAGTCCTTGAATGCATTCGTGTTTTGCATCCAAATAAGCTATGCACTTGTCTCATCACTCATTCTTTCACCTTTTTTCTGCTTCCGCTAGCAGACATGAACCACCTCTGAAGCCGTCAGAGCTCAGTTAGGATCTCCTGAGCCATATCAGTCACCTGGCAAGTGCATTCGTAACTCCCATGGGAGGTTGGAAGTCGCCTCCAAGCGAACGTATTCTTCAATTATCTGGGATTTGTATCCTGCCAGCAACTAGAAGAACAGCTTAGGAAAAGGGACTTCTTCGAGGAAATGCTATTGTGTTAGGTAGCAGATCTAAAGATGAAGTTAACCCTTCAGTCAGAGAACTACAAACAGGCTTCTCAAACATGTTGGCTTTAGTTACAAGTCACCCTTCTTTCAGGTTGTCACTAGGCCTCATAAACGTGTGGCAAAGTGGGAAGCAAACAATAGAAGTAGCAGCAGCAGATCCAAAGAAGCTTGTGTCCCTGTTCTGCACAAAGCAAATATAGCTTGCAAAAATGGAAGTAGGCAGTGGGTGTGTGTAGCTTGAATCTTTCTAAGTTTTCCACAGCAGCATCCTAGATTTTCTTTTATAGCCCCTATTATCACCTTCCAGTTTTTTTAGTAGTAAGTGCTGTCATTTTCTTGTGCTTCTTTTGGAGACCTGATGATGGTTTAAGCCTTCCATTTAGTAAGCAATAAAGTATGTCTGGACTGCAGCATACCTAGCCAGGTATTGCTGGTGAGCCATACGTTATTCTGGCACTCTTCGTTACCAAGGAGCTTGCTGCTGAATTACCAAAATAGCTCACGTTTATTATCTATGTCAGCGTAGCTGAGCTGGTGGCCCTAAGGCTAGAGCAGGTCTGTGGGCTGTGAACTATCCCGTGTTTGTGGGCCCACTCCTGATGCCCACTGTGCCGGTGGCTGAGGACATCGTTGCGGCAGGAGGCGACAGCAGCTTCTTGCTTTTGCAAAAACCCTCTGCCTGGGTGTCCCGTCGTGCTAGAGACGCTTAAATCATGTTTGGGCTGCTGCTGCCTGCTCCTGAAGCAGGTGAGCTATGGGGATGTCTTCCCATAACAAGAGATGGAGAAGATAAAGGTAAAGCTCCCTGTCGCCGAGCATGCTGCCTGTGCTGGGGCAGGCAGGAAGCGCTCACGCCTGGCGAGGTGGCCTCTGCTTGACGGGGGGGGTTTTGAGACCGAGAGGGAGCCCCTTTGATGGTTGATGTGCAGCATCAAAACTAGACTGCTGTGGTGTAGTAGTGTGAAGTTCTGTCAGCTCTCTGTATATCCCCTTAAAGTAAATAGTTTAAAAATAAAAGTAAACCCTTTTAAAAACCATTCTGACTCACTCTACTGAGTAGAGAAACAAGAGAATAGGAACTTTGAAGTTCTAGCCTTGGCTCCAACATCTGGCTTCCTTTTTTGGCCTTCAAGTCACATCGTAATTTTCTGCGCCCCTTTATTATCCCCACTTTATTAAATCATGAAACGGGAGCTGAGACTTAATGCTGGTGAACTGTTTCACGTATTTACTAGTTCTGCAGCAAAGCCTGTGTAGCTGCGGAGCGCAGCACGGTGCGGTGCATGGCCGGGTGGGCAGCTCTGCCTGCTGCGACACCCTCGGCAGTAGTGGTCGCCCTGGGTGAAGGCTGAACCCGTGTGTGTCCCTTTTGGCAGAGCTAGAAGAAAGAATGCGAACTGAGTTTGTAGCAGGAACACTGGTCTCAAGCGTGGCTGTTAAGGATGCTTCCCCCAGAATGAAAGCTTTTTCTCTGAAGAAAATAGCTAATTTAGTGGAATAGTTATACATAATACCTTTCAGGATCTATAACTACAGTACCTATGCTATATTTCAAAGATCTGGGGACCTAAATGTACGCTGCACTGTCTGCAGACGGACTAAAAGGTATTAAGGCAAAATTGTTGAGCCTCAAGGTCTACTAAACTAGCTCGAAAAGCCTCTTTCTGCTACATGATGATCATAGCAATCCGCTGATGGATAAGTGTTGGTTGTTGGGATTATTTTAGTAGAAAAGCACTAACACCTGCCATGTACTACTAAGCTCATGCATCGGGGTTCGGCACTGCAAAGAGATCGCTCAGTGTGCAGATACCTAAAAGCGCCGAGGAATTTGTGTTCTGCTTGCTTATTTTAATGGACGTTATTCGGTGTTGCCATTTAGATCAGGGAGAAGGAGCTGCTGTTATTATTATGATATTTCTTGATGGATGTTGATATATGCAAAATAAAATAAATGTAGCTTTTATATGTATAGACAGATACCTGGCTGGTGGAATAATGTGTCCTAAAATCCTTCCAAATCATTATCCTTTATCAGTCAGCAGATAGTTCCTGTTAGTAACTATATTTGTATTTGGGTCACTGCTACATCCCAGCTGTTAATATGGCAATCTTTTACTTTTGGAGAAAAAAAAAAGATGTTTGCCATCTTTGTTTCATCAGAATAAAATGCTTAGAATTCCGTTTATAGAGGTAAAGTGTGTAGCAATTGGCGTTTTCCCCTACTGATGATGATGTTCAAGAAGTTGCTTACTCACCCAGGCAGCCCCTGGGGTTTCTTTCCGCGATCAGAAATGGAGCAGGTCCTCTGGTGAGAGCCTCTGTCCTCTGGAAGGTCGGGAACGGTGCAGCTTCTCGGAGCCTGGGCTCAGGAGCACCTAATCTTTATGAAAGGTGTTTCTGACGTGAAACAACTTTATTCCGACTGTACTCCCTACACACACATGTCTTTTACTGCTTTCTTTATCTAGTTTTCTGTTTTCTATTTACACTCAGGATAGGAAGCTTTCACTCCACCTGAAGTGTTTCAGGCTTTTCTAGCAACATCACAAATTTCTTGATTTCTTCCCCTTAATCTTCCCTGATGCCTCTCCTATGGAGATTGTGCCCAGAATTGCATTTCTTTTACCATTTCCCAGCACTTTGCATTCATGCTCCAAATTATCTTTTATTTGTTTTAGCATCTCCAAGTTTGTGGCTGGGTCTGCAAGTCTGTGTGTATTTTTAGCGGTTTGACTTAATATTTTATTATGGCTTTAATTGCAGCATGAATTTCTTCCCGAGAGGGATTGTCATGATTCCTTTTTGTCCCCTCTTTTGAGAAAGGAGCGTGCTCATCTGTTTTGTATACTGGCTTGTCAAGACGCCAAAGTCAGCATTGAATGCAGCGGATGCAGCCTTCTTAAAGAGTGGGGTTTTTTTTCCTTACAAGAGATAATTTTGTCTGAAAAATCTGCGTTGTGCTTGGTTGATTCTCTCCTGCTTCAATGGGTAAAACCAGAACAGATTTCTTCTTCATTGCAATACCATTAGTCCTTTTCTTTGGGATTGAGGGCGGTTTCTTCCATGAAGTTTGTCTCAACGGTGGTTTTCCTGGAGTAGTAGCTGGTGTTGAAGAACAGTGTCTTTAAAATCAAGGTCTGGAAGGGATACAGTAGAGAGCTATTCTGTAGTGGTTAGATTTGTGTCATTCCCCCCCATACCATTGCCCAGTTCCTTTGCTTATGAAGAGAAGATTGAATTTTCTACAATTCCTTGGCTTGCTTTTTGCAAACTTAGAGGGAGGAAAAAAAAAAAAGAGGAGGACAGTCCGATCCATAGCCTATAATCTCTGTTTTGCAAGTGTGAGGCTATTCCTGCTCCTGTCCATGTCTGAGGGCTGCACCAGCCGCTCCTCTGCTCCCGCCAGCAGCCCAGGAGAAACAGCTTGTGATGGGGGAAAGGTGAAGGAGGAAGAGGTTGCTTTGCAGCAGCTTGAAGCAAAGTTTCAGCTGCTTTTTCTTGTTTCCTGCTGGTGCTTGATGAAGCGGGCCGGGTCGTGTTGACCAAAGTCTAGGTGTGTGTCAGGTCGTCGGAGCCCGCTCTGTCCTGGGGAGGATAGCCTTGTGTCGGGCCCTTGGGGCCCGCTCCGTCCCAGGGAGGATAGCCCTGTGTCGGGCCCTCGGAGCCCATTCTGTCCCGGGGAGGATAGCCTTGTGTCGGGCCCTCGGGGCCCGCTCTGTCCCGGGGAGGATAGCCCTGTGTCGGGCCCTCGGAGCCCATTCTGTCCCGGGGAGGATAGCCTTGTGTCGGGCCCTCGGGGCCCGCTCTGTCCCGGGGAGGATAGCCCTGTGTCGGGCCCTCGGAGCCCATTCTGTCCCGGGGAGGATAGCCTTGTGTCGGGCCCTCGGGGCCCGCTCTGTCCCGGGGAGGATAGCCCTGTGTCGGGCCCTCGGAGCCCATTCTGTCCGTGGAGCCCGGTCTGTCCCGGGGAGGATAGCCCTGTGTCGGGCCCTCGGGGCCCGCTCTGTCCCGGGGAGGATAGCCCTGTGTCGGGCCCTCGGGGCCCGCTCTATCCCGGGGAGGATAGCCCTGCAGTCTTCCCCAGAAGCTGCACGCGATGGTTGACCCAGAGCTGCAGGAGATGCAAGGGCGAGAAGCAGACTGCTGTTGTGAAATACCCCAAAGTGCAGAAGCATTGCAGATACCAACATCTTGTTTTTCTTTAAGTGGACTAGATGTTCTTCCTGCATGCGCTGTTCTTTGGAAATACTTAAAATTTTAAAAAGTCTTGCAGAGTTATTCCCATGGTAAGTGTTATCTATGATAGTTTCATTATACACTCTTAAATGCCCAACTCAAGTTTTAATGCTCTTGCCAGGAATTAATCTTGCAATATTGCAATCTTTTTTTCTTCTCTTTGACGGGGGGTGAGGGTCTTATAAAATACCATATTTTTGTGTAGTGTGATCATAACTCCTTGGAAATAGGGTCTGGCTGGTGTGATACATTGGGTAAGGTATAATCCTTCTCCCAAGTTTACCATAAACCTTGCACTGATGTCACTTTGCGTAGTCTGGTGTTGGGAGAGTTTTTCCCCAAGGTAATGGGCTTAATCCTGCCAGGCAGAAGTGGATGTCAGAGAACTACCTGGAAAATGAGCAGCTGGGATGTGTCAGTGCAGTTAAAATCTCAGCGGGGGTTTGCCTTTCTGCAGATAGGGCTGCATCTGAATAGAAGTGCCACTTTAAGAAATACGCTGAATAATTGTTTTCTTACATTCGCTTTCTTTTTTGCTTGTGCTGGTGCTTTCCATTTCCAACTCTGCGTATGTGCATTCTTCCAGAGACTCCTTAAGTTAGGATTGCAAACAACTGCAATTCAGAGTATTTGTCCAGGTATTATTGTGAATTGTCTGTAGGTTGAGATAAATAAGGGCTTATTTGCGGCTTTGCAGACAGTAAAGTATTTGAGAAGTCTTTTTAAAAATCTGTTAATGCATCTTGGACTGCTTAGTGCTGATATGCAAGCATGCCAGGTTTACGACTCCTGTCACTTTTCTAGTCTCCTCTCTGGTCAAAGGAGCTGCCACATTTGAACAAGTGGCGAGGAGCAAGCTTTTTAGCATTTTTATGTGTCAAATATCCATCTGTAAGAGCAAGAATAGTGTTCTTTGTAGGAAGACTCAGTTAAAACTTGAAGATAGGTGTGTTTTTTAAAACTGACCTTTTTAGTTGAAGTCATATTTTGTACCTTTTGTAAGTTCATTTTACCTGCTGCTGCTCGTCTATTGATTGTACCATTTGAGTAAGAAGATGCAAGCGTTTTTCTTAATATCTTTTTATTTTTATAAATAATTTTGATAAGGAGTTTTATTCCCTCCACAAATACCCTCCCTCCCAACATACTTGTGTCCAAAATAGTATGGCCTTGGGATCTTTTTCCCACCTGCCTCTTTAAAACTCAGGTTACTTCACCTAAAATGGCAGAGGAAGCGTTATCTCAAAATGAGTTAAGTTGCATGCATTTGTTTGGGCCAGCCCTGTGGTCCTGTTTGTGCAAGCCTAGATTATGCGGAGAAAAGGGAAGTGATTTGTACCCTGTGACCGTGGTCCCGGAGCTCCTGCAGGAGCATCGCCTCGCAAGAAAAGTTGGGATCTCCCTCCCAGGTGTCGCGGGCTCATTTGAAGTGTGGCGCATCCCGGGGAACCCAGCAAAGGGAGGGGGTGAGGTGAAAGGACGGACACAAACACTGAGATTGCAAAACTGTTCCCTTTAGAGATGGGAGTTTCTAGACAACACTGAAAGAGTTTAAGTTAATTCTGTACTCTGGGAGAGAACCAGAGTCACCTTGTGGTATTTTAGCATCTGGAAAGTGGCAAGTGCCCAGCTGACCACCCCTGGCAGATGATCAACCTCGTGCAGTGTCCATCTGAAGAGCATACTGTGACTTTATGGCTTGTTTTTTCTGATAACACCCAAACTGAAAATTTTTTGTCAGTGGTAGCTTAAAAAGTGGTGGATGGCAGCTGAGAAATGTCTGAACCAAGTGTCTACTGAGGAGAGTCTAATGACTGTAGCTGGATTGTCAAATTTAAGTCATAAATCCAAAAAGTGACTCTATTGCCACCTGTACCCACCTGGGACCCCTGTGCTATGGGGATATGCAGTTGTATCACGCAGAATATCGATCTCGAGTAGTCTGCTTTGGCTACTTCTACACTTCTCATCTGTATATCATTATTTTAGCAACTACTTGTTTGGGGAAATAATGTGTTGCTAAGTCTTTGCTAGTAGCTAAACCACAATAAATCAATTGGCAAGTCATCGGCACGTGACCAGCCCGCCTTCCCCTGGCAGCAGGGGCCCGTGAATTGCTCCTGAGAGCATGGCTTGTAACAGCACTGTGTCTAAATCTGACTTTGCTTATGCCAGCTTGCTATGATTATTTTATTCCTTCAGTGGGTTTCTGAGGGAATTTCTAAGTGTTGAATTGTAATGTTCTATGCTTGCCGTGTTTCTGTGTAATGAGCATCTTTTATAAACAGCAAAGCAAATGCGAAATGCTTGATGGAGGACACGCTGGCTGCTGGACTTGATTACGTCAATTAAGAGTTACTGGTTTAGAAAGAATCAGACTCGGACACTTGAACCTGTTAGTCAAAGTTCAACCTTAAAACCTGAAGCCTGGTTAACTGAACCTGCCTGTACAAGAAGACTTAAGAAATAAGATCCCTTAGGTATTCAAAAAGGTGCCTGATTGTGTAGCAGGCAGAGTTTACAGGTAAGATGATCTCTTTATCCTGTTCAAGAAATCAGATTATCACTGCTGGCTCTCTATAGCCTGTTCCGTGCAGTGGTGTTCAGCCTGTGGTCATTTTTAGTCCTTAGCTGATGTTTAAATAAAATACTTTGATTCCTGAAGTGCAGTCTGGGGTGATGAGTTATACAGGCAGAAGGGCCTTGAGCAGCTCTGGTGCTGGACATCAGCTTCATCACAGCAGGGAGACGGAGAGTAGCGTAGTGCCTTTATTCTTCCGTCAATTGCCTTGAGGTAGAACAGTAATTCATTACTTTTATAGTAGATTTTTTGCTTAAATTGCGGTATAACAGAAATGAGTTTGCAAAATCTACGTCGCATTAGTGAACTGCTGAAGTTGTGGCTCTTGAAACGAATGAACCAGATAAGCGGGTTGTATTCTGCAGCCAGGAAATCTCTTGAAATGGCACCAGGAGCCTCAACTGTTCTCAAATCACAGAGTGAAGCTGAGTCTAGTTTCGGTTCATTAAACCATAAAAACATCTCTGAAGTGCAACAAGGAAACTGAGAATAAAGGCTGAGCTGTGTCTTGATACCATCAGCAGTGTACTGCTGGGGAGCACGTCTGTTGCAGGGTCTGTGTGCTGTCTCCTAATTTAAGACCTGTGCGCGAGTTATACTGGTAAGGAGACCCTGGGAATAAGTGTGAAACCCCAGACTTCCAAAATCATTAGTTAGAAATTATTAAATGTAGTAAGTAACACTGCCTTTGAGCTGCACAGCTCTGCCTCTCCATAGTGTGCATTCATCCTTTCTAGAGGATGTGTTGGGTGTCGTACAACTCTTTTTAAAACACTTCATAATTCTGCTTTTGTTGCTAAAAATAATATTGCGCTTCAGTTCTTTGATGAGCTTCGAGTGACCCAAGGCTGTTCCAGGGGTTCACTGAAGTGGTGATAATACCTGTGCTTTGCTGACGGCTACGAAAGGAAGGCTTTTGTGACCCACACAAGTAGGCTTGAAATGACCCACCATCTTACTGAGAGTGTAATTACTAATTTACTTGTTCAGTATCATCATCATGTTATGTTAGGGCTTGGGCAGGGAGGGGCTCTGAAAGACACCCTACTAATTCTTAAATGAGTAAATTGCTACCTTAGTACATATGCATGTTAGGTATATGTATTATTAAATTAGCCTCCTCTGAGTTTCCGTAAAAATTATCTACAACAATAAAAAAAAATTATAAAATAATAGAAGGAAGAAAATTCAGCAGCTAAAGTGTAGTGGTTTGTATTTGCATGTGTATAACTGTACTATTAAGTAACTGCACAAAATTGGAAGCAGAAGGCTCTGAGGTGGAAGAGGATGGGGCAATGCAATTTAGCAAAGGCAGGGTGATGATGAGTTATTTTATGCTAGCAGCTGCCATTGTGGTGTGTGCATGATTTTTCTTTTCTCTTCTTAACCCTACGCACTGGCTTCTTAGTGGCTTTTTTTTTTGGGAACGCTCCAGACAAGGGGGTTTCATGTTGTGTGCTCTCCTGCAGTCCCTCCTCTCCTGGAAGAGTTGCCAGTTCAGAGCACAAGCTGGTAGGTGTAGCTGACACTCATTTTAGCAGAACTGGGTAAAATGTGCTAAGATCCAAACCTTGATAACCAGGAGGAGGCCGAATTGTGCAAGGCTGTGTGTCTTGCACTGGTAATGGTAGGAGGCATGGTGGGTAGGAAGGGGATGTAGAAGCAGGCTCAAAAAAATTAGGAAATCGGGGCTGTGCTGGAAAAATATCTACATTTGCTATCAATGTATGCTGCAGGGAGGCTTTATGGGCTGGTAGGTGTTAAATACAGTGTGAAAAGTGCTTCAGCAGTGCAGGTATTGAAGGGAGGGATGGAACAGGAGTGGGCGTCTGAATTAAAAACATGATGTGCAGAGGGGTGGTGAATAAAAGCTCCCCAATGGAGAGAGATATCCTATCTTCTTTATTTAAAGAGTAGAGACATTGAA
>NW_009222956.1:44553-48520 GCF_000690835.1 Fulmarus glacialis | reverse complement strand
GCAAGTGTTTTTCCTACCTGCCACTGAAAGAGGTGTTTTTAAGGTTCAGCTTTTACGGTGTAAAATCTATTCTTCCACGTCAGAGGAAGGTGTTCCAGTGCTGCCTGAAGGATGGTTGAAGTCAGCTTTGTAACATTGCAGCTGCAGTTAACTTAACTTAAATCTTACTAAAAGAAGCTTTGTAGAGGGTTTACCTTAATTTTGTCCTGGAGTGATATCCATTTCCAAACACATTAGAAAAAAATCAACAAACATAACCCTTCTCTTACAGTCATCAGCCTGAGCTGCCGTATTTAGAGCATCATTTGTATGATCAATACTCTGCTGAGCTGTTAATAGCAAACATTAAAAGGTTAACAGCTTGTGTTCTTATGGCAAAGCGTTAGAGAAAAGTTTTCCCTTAAAAGAAACAGTCGCGTTAGAGAAAAGTTTTCCCTTAAAAGAAACAGTCGCTTTAGAGAACGTAAGATGAAGTAAAAAGATAGGAAGTGAACTCTAACTGAAAGCACTTCTGGAGAAAATTGAACTAGCTTTATAAAGCACTTTCATATCTTCCAGAATGATCAGGTGCTTTTTTAAGGGGGCCTGGGAGTTGTCTTTGGTTATATGCAAACTAAAATTAGTGTTGTGTCTTCTATTAAAGTAAATGTGCAATGTCTAAATTGCAATCCAAAAATCATTCCTCTGTTATTTGCCAGAGTTGGATGAGTAACTCGTCCTACCCGAATGCTTTAGTCATGGGCTACAGGCTAAACCGAACTTGTTATGGAGTCCTGGTTTAAGCAGCAAGGTACAAAGATTTTTCTTCTCTAGAGCCTTATTGAGGTGCAGTGAATTGGAGTTTGAACAGCCTAAAATGCAGTAAGTTAGCAGCTATTAATGTTTTTTTCCTTAATCAATAGAAATCAGTTAATAGCTCATACATCTTAAAATGTAATTGAATGACAGCCCTGAAATCAGTTAGTTCATCAGGTTTTGTAGATCCTTCTTTTGGTACTTTGGTGGATGGATGTCTTTGAATGTGCAAGTTCTTGGCAGCAAATTTCATAATTTCTGTCAGAATAGGAAGCTGTAGTCTCAGCTGTGAATCTGTCATTTATCTGGTTCTATGAGACTGCTATTAAAGGTTGGAGTTCATAGATAAGTGGTATGAGTAAGCAGCTACACCGCCTCTAGTTTGATAACCGTTAATGAAACACCTTTAGCAAACTTGAAGAGGTAAAAATGGGGGTGGTAAGGCCGTAGATTGACGGTGGCTCTCTCCTACCCTGATCCATGTCAAGGCATGCTCAGATCAGACGGGGCAACTCCAGGAACAGCAGACTTGGGGAGACCTGACGCTTGCCCGGTCCATGCGGCGCGGGCCCAGCGTAGCACAGCAGCAGTTAATGGCTCCTGTTTTGGGGAGAATCAGCTATGACACATCTCTTTGAGATGCTATCTTGGAAACGATTTCCAGGTCAAAGTATGGATGTCCTGCTGGAACGCAGGAATCTGCAGCTATCGGTGCACTAGCATTTAGACCCGCTTGCTTACTTTCATGTATCACTAACTTGTTCACCTAACCAAGCTGTGACTGAGGACATCATCTTTGGCTGGAGGATCTGCTGAATCTGGCAGCTGAGATCCTTCCTGCAGCAGTGGAGCTAGTGTGGATGAAGGCATGTCAAATCTTACCTTGACTGTTTTTAGTGAATTGCAAAGGTTTCAATAGTAAAAAGCTCATGTTACCTGCTCTGCAAACGGGATTCATAGAATTGAGTATTTTTTTTCTTGACAGAAGAGAGCAAACAGCATTTCCTGGCAGTTTGATCCAGCCCTGAGTAGCCTGAGACATTAGGGGCGGAGGGGTCAGATTTTACGACTTGTGAAAACGAATGGGAAGTATTTCTGGTTTAATAGTTGAATATGTTGTAATGCCTCAGGAAGGTGAGGCAAACTGCCAGTCCTTACCCAGAAAGTCTGTAGTAAATGCTGCTAATGGTGGTCCAGACTTCATGACTCTCCTTGAAAACCTTTAAAAATGAGATTTGCATATGACCCAAATGGCTGAATTTGAGACCAGACAGAAGGTGAAGTGGGTGCTGCTGGTTCTGACTGCCCGTGGGGTTTGATCTTGTCCTGACTGCAGGACTGAGACAGTCGCCGATGTCCGTGCATGGCTGCTCAGGATTCATCGGCATTTCTCTTCGCAGACCCTGGTGATACTTTCCTGTCCTTTTCTTCAGTGCAGAGTAAACTTCAAGCCCTAGAAGAAAGCAAACTGCATAGTAACGTGAGCGATAATACTGAGGTGCAGCTGGAAATATTACAGACAGGTACAGCCGCAGGTCCTACGAGCAGCTCTACTTTTATTATAGCCTCACTAGATAATCTACTTTCTGGGGTGTCTGGATATAGGTACAGTAAATTTCCTCTGCAGCTCTCCAGCAGCCTGTGTCCTCTTTATCTCAATGACCTAGTTATCACAGCCTTTGCTTGAAAGGTGGGTGATTACCGCATGCTTCAGGAACCCTTAACTTGAGGAATACCCAAAGGCATTAGCAAATGCAGAATGCTGCTGTCTGCCTTTTTAAGTCCTGCCAATCGGTGCATCCATCGTACAGTAAATTTCCTCTGCAGCTCTCCAGCAGCCTGTGTCCTCTTTATCTCAATGACCTAGTTATCACAGCCTTTGCTTGAAAGGTGGGTGATTACCGCATGCTTCAGGAACCCTTAACTTGAGGAATACCCAAAGGCATTAGCAAATGCAGAATGCTGCTGTCTGCCTTTTTAAATCCTGCCAATCGGTGCGTCCATCGGGGGGAAGACCTGGGAGGCTCTCCCCTGTGCAGAGAGTCCTGGGCTGGGTTTTGATTACTTCAGACAATTTGTGCTATTCCACCTTCCTTTGGCCAAACCTGCCGAACAGCCGGGAGAAGTTAGATAGGAGAAGAAAACAATCTCGGAGGTCACGCTGTTTCTTTCTGCCCAAGTTCGCCTTGGATTCTGGCCAGCCTGGGCTTTGTACATAAAATGCTTGCGTTGTGCTCTCTGTTTTCTTTTTCGCTTTTGACACGTTGAACATTGTGATGGTGTTTTTATGTAAAAGATAAGGCGTGTTCCTGGGAGTAGGCTCTGTCATCTTCAAAATCTCAGTGCCGAGGCAGTTTGAAGTCAGTGGAGGATATGTCAGATGCTCAAGATTTATGAGAACTCTGCAATTTATTTCCAGAAGTAGGAAATAAATCTTGAATCTTGGAAAAAATTGACTTATCTCAACTACTCTTCCTAAAGAAGGATTGAATGAACTATCCGAAAACGATTGAGCCCTGCCATTCCTGTGTGAAGAGCTTAACACTTCTCTGTGAATTGAGGTGATCTTGATCTTGGCCGGTGGAGAGATGGAGTGGGAGAACAGTGCTTCTTACAGAGGAATTTGCATCAAATTGATCTGCCCAACGTTTGCCAAACCCCCAAAGAGCAGTTTCCGTCAGAAACTGCTGGTGAGACTTACTCCGTGTTGGGCAACAGAGAAGTAAACTGCAGGGATTTACGAAAATGTTGGTTATGTATGTCTGGATCTAGTTGGGGAGTAACTTGCAACGATGTGCAATGTCCCAGAAATAAGTGCATAGAAATGGCAGTGTGGCTATATCCTAATGTCATTTAAGGACTCCACTTAATCAAATATTTTTTTTAAAAGTGAGGCTCTTAGCTGGGAAATGGTGACTGGCAGGAGGAGGACACTGTTGGGTGGCTGAAGGGCCAGCTTCAAGGGGAAGTTTACAGTGCAAAGGACTGTTTGCAGAGACCATGTATAAATGGATTAAAGAGGTGGTAATGGGTGCTTGATCTTGCTTAAGCTGGCAAAGTGGCTTTGATTTGATTGTAGGTTATTTTAAGCCAATTTCCCACTAACAGTGTTTCTTGTTAAAATAGTCCTTGCTTTCTAGAGCAGATCTTTAAAAAGAGAAAAAAAAAAAGG
>NW_009222956.1:34759-44522 GCF_000690835.1 Fulmarus glacialis | reverse complement strand
AAAAAAAAAAAGGGGGGGGGGGTAGGGCAGAGGAACGGTAGGATGAAATTCAGTATTCCTTTGCTAAGTAATTGAAAATGCGCGGTGTCCTACAGAGCATCCATTTCCACTTGTTTGGAGAATAGAGCTGAACGTGCGTTCCCATGCTGGTTTTGAGGCAGAACTTTCAGTTTTCTTTAATGGTTTACTTTGTTTCTGTGCAGAGGAACGTCGGGGCTTGAATCTTGATGCATTTATTATTGATAGCATGCGTTGAAAACATTAGAGGAATGACTAATAGCATGGTCTGTACTATAGCAGTACTGTTTTCTAAGGCTATCCATTATCAGGCTTAGGCCGTAAGGGAAGTGCAGCACAGCTAGAAAGGCTAAGCTCAGTGGTGAGCTGTTACTGGAATAAAATCATCCCAACTACAGAGCTGCAAAACTATAGTGACCTTGTAACGGCTGTATACTAATTCAGATAATTTTTTTTTTAAGACTTATAAACATGGAGCTATAACTGGTGAATTCCAATAATAAAAGCCACATCTGGGGGTGGAGGGATGTCCTTCTTGAATCAAACTGCTGAATACTTGTATATTGCTTTTCAAAGTGCTGGAAATTCCTTAATCTTTCAAGCTACTACTTCCTGAGCACCGTCAGTGTTGCAGGTGGCAGCGTGGCACAGTGTGGCACCAAGGCAAAGATAGGAATAGGTGTCAGCAGTCCTCTCAAAGTTCATGCACTCCATGCTATTGCTGTATTTATTATCTCTAAACATCTGAAAGCGTCTTTACTTGAACTTACTGTCTTTGTGAGAATTATTTGACAAGGATGAGCTAACCTAAAATTAGTAAATGCCACGAAAAAAAAAAAGGTAACTTCTCATATTGTTTTCATTATTAATGCAGTTGAGCAAATGGTCCTTCATTTGCTTTCCGAAGTCCAAAGCTTTCACTTGCAGCGGACAAATCTTGTTGCTACTTGACACCAACGAGCAGTTTAAATTCTGGATTATTTTGTCCTCCACCTGGACTTTGTGCTCTTGTTGGTTTTTGGGTGCATTTGTGACATGAATGATACTGACCTCCTGAGTGCAAGTCAGAGTGGAAGTTAGTTTTAACTCTTTCCTTTAAATGTTGTTCCCAGGCATCTGAAGAGGCCTCGCTACGGGCTTTGGAGAGTCTAATGACAGAGTTTTTCCACAATTGCACAACAAACGAGCGGAAACGCGAGATAGGTGAGTTCATACCACTTCTGAAGGATGATCCCCTTTGCTTTCTGCTGCCTGCAGACCTCAGCAGAGGTGACTTGGTTATGTTAAACATATATAGCAGACGAAAGTGCTCTATCTGATACCAAACTGGCATCTTAGCCTCTCCTGCTTATGTATGAACCTGAAGTAAAGGCTTACGTAATTTGAGTTTTGGGGATCCCATGGCGGGGGATAGATAATTAATATGTTGGTAACTGTCTACTGCTGTGAGCATGGAGATGTATTTTTTTATCAAGGGTAGTAAGTTGGTTAGGGTAGGAGAAGGTTGTTACGTTTTCCTCTCCCTGTACATTGTTGGATTGGATGTCCTGGAAAACCTCTACCTTCTGCCTAGAGATGGAGCATGGACTTCAGATTTGTTCAGCGTTAAGAAAGGGAAGCAGAAGACTGTCCTAGTTAATGTGAAATGAGAAGTGGGAATAAACAGCAAGGTTTCATTTTGGCTGGTGTTATTATGTATGTCCTTCTGAAAACCAGCAGAGATCTTACAGGTGCTCTAGATTAGATTCTTGAATCTGTGGTTAATGGGTGTAAATAGGCTGTTTGCTTTTATTCTCAAACTTCTGTCATCTCTAACTTCAGTGCCAAAAGTATGATCAGCATGAAAGACTTCTCCCAGAAATCTGGTAAAATAAAGAATAAGCAACTAGGCAAGTTTGGGATTTTGTGTTTTTCGTTTTTTGTTTGGGTTTTTTTTTCCCCCCTATTGTGGAGAACTCCTGCTGTGAAAAAGGTAAAAGCCGTCAGCATCCCCCGTTTTCCTGCTTAAGTTGGAGGAAAGAAACCAATTGATTAAGGCTTAAATTTGATTAGCCTGTAAAACAGCCCTTGCAGCTTTTCTTTGCCACATCTGGCATGTAGTCACTTGATGTGAGATGCCCAAATCCTGTACCTGAGAGTTCGGAGAGGTTTTTGATATGCTGACCTACAACAAAGTCAATGGCTCTTGGAGCAGTTGCATTAAAACAAGGGTGTTTTATAATGCTGTGTGTGATCTGAAGTACTCCTAGTCTTTCACAGTGACCTGGTGTCCCAACATTTGGCTTTTATAGATAAAATGGTAATGCTCATAATATAATTTTTGTGTGATTTGTTTTAATATTAGTCTGGTGTAGTATTTACATCAAAACTGTATTCTAAAATAACATACCTATTTTGTTTTTGTTAAAGCCTATTGTTAGATGGCTTTTAATACTTTGGAGTGTGATTTTTATTTTTTTCCCTCTCCTCCAGGTTCTTTGAGTCATTCCCTGAACATGGGGTTTCTTCCATACTCAGTGTGTTACTGGGCTATCAGTATACATTGTTATGGATTTGTTTACAGCTTAAGAATTTTAATGTAATTTTTTAATACTTTATTTTTTCAGAGGAGCTTTTAAATAACTTTGCCCAGCAGATAGGAGCTTGGAGATTCTGCCTCTATTTCCTGTCAAGTACGAGAAACGACTATGTAATGATGTACAGTTTGACTGTGTTTGAGGTAAGATGTGTACTGTTGCCTGCTTAGTGCATTTTCTGTCTGGTGCAGTTTTATATGGCAATCGATTTTATTTGAAAATGTTTTTCTAAAATGGCAGTCCTAGTAAGTACGGTGATAAAGCTTTTATTGCTCTCTCCTAGAGAGGTTGCTTAATAGCAGGCTAAGAGTAGGAGAATATGAATCTTTGTACACAAATTGAAGAATTAATTTCTTGGCATTTCTGAGTACAAATTACCTACAGTTTCAGAGGCTGCTTGAGTTTTCTGCACAATGCTTTTAAGACCATTATTGCTTTTATACTCTTTTTATGGTCAGAAATATGTGTATGATTACCTGATACTAGCTACTGCAAACTTTAATGCTAAGAGGGAAGGCAAAGTTGCTTTTATTTTTCTGACATCTCATAGTTGTGGTTGATGCTCTTGAACGACATCCTGCAAGCTTATGTGCTAGTCATAGAGGTAAGGTCTCTTTTAGAAGACCACATCCCACCCTTTACCTATTTATAAAAGAACGAAATTACGATTAAAAGCCTAAATATTGATTTGTGTATCTACTGGAAGAAACAACAATATTGAGTGAACAGCTGTTTTATCAACTGATATCTCAGAGACCAGTGTATGTTTTTCCCTAACGATATTCTGGGGCTTGGCCAATGTCACACCTCACTCTGGTCTGTTTGTGGCCTCTCTGTTGTGTTCTTGGCTGGGTTGGCAGCCTGAGCTGTCCTCCTAAATCAGAGGGGTTTTATATCCTTTGCAGTGTGCCACTTTTTAGATAGAGCAAACAACTCTGTTCTTTAAAGTTGTGTTGTTTTGACAAATTATCCACGTTGTTGTTGTTGACTTCTTCACTTAAAATGTTCACTTTATTTATCTGGGGTTGCATAGGGAGTCTGGACTCAATCTGCAAACTGAATCTGGTTTGCCTTCCTCTCAAAAAGGGCTAATCATGACAAATGGTATGGGAGTTGTTCCCTGCTCTGGGGATGGATGTCACACAGCAGCAGCCTGCAATAATTAAACCAATTTTCCTGAAGAGGAAAACATATTTGATTACTGAGCCTCTGCTTCTCTGGAGAGGGGGGAAAAAAAAAAGTAGGACTGAAAAAATAATTGTGCCCGGAACTAAGCAGAACAAAGAAATCACTGTCCAAGTGTAAAGTGAGGGACATGAGTCCACAGCTCAGCTGAGAGATTAGGATCTCTGCATCGAAGAGCTTGAATTTCCAAAGTTAACTACTGTAGTGCTGCGCATTTGACTGGTCCTCATACCTGTGGTCTGTCGCAGTCTGCAACTTCATCAGTCGTCAACTGTCTGAGTACTGAATGTCAGTAAAAGCATGTATATAAACACAAGGATCATTCGCAAAACTTCCTGAGAATGTTGTATTTTCTAGAATGTCTAGGAAGTTAAAAGTGGATCTGGAATAAAAATCCTCATGGCCCCCTTCCAGATGAACCATTTTCACTTCTTGCTTTTGATAACAAGAACATCTTCCCAAAAATACTTCACAGGTGGAGAAAGCTGCCACTTTCAGGTCAAATGAGTAGGACAAAACTCAGTGGGCATTAAAGCATGAATATTAAAGCTAAAGCATCTTCCAGTTTTATTGGGGCTTCTGAAACTCTCGTTCTGGATTTGCATTGAGGAACTCTCATTTGGTTGGGTCATCGTTGTTTTTAAGCAATACTTCTGGGTCTTCTCTGCAAAAAAACCCAAAAAGCAACCACTTTGAGGCACTTAATGTATAAATATACCTCTGTACCTCTACACTGTGAACTGGTACCTCCGTACAGTATGTCTGTACTGTGAATTGGATCTGCTTTAACCATAAATAATCTTCCTTTTTCTGCAACAAACCACTTCGCAGTACCTCCTGCGTTTGGGTTCTCCAAGCTATGTGCCTGCAGATGGGTACGGACGTTGCCTCAGTAGCAGGCCTCCTCAGTAAGTTATCCCGAGAGGCTCAGCTCCTAATGCTCCAGAGCCCCTAAATGGGATCGTAGCGTGGCAGGAAAGCACTTTGCAACTCTGCCTTCTTAGGGATTTTGTCTGGCTTTAAGTGGACTAAAAGCTTTCTGTTAAAGCAGTGCCCTGTCACTGCAAGGCAGTCACTCCGACGGCGACCTTCCAGCTTAGCTTCAGGAGACCCGGGTGGCATCAGAGTCTTCTAAAACCAAACTTACTTTCCCTCTTTTTTTTTTCCTTCTGCTTCATACAAGGCTATGCTTCCCCCTTTAAAGGGGAAAATCTAAGTGACCAGGGTTAAAAGATAGCGGAAATACTTTATATGCATGCCAACTAGTTCTGCTTGACCCAAAACCAGATAAAATGGTAACGTGCTGATTGCTGTCACTTGTCAGTAAACAGAAATGATGGTGTATTCAAAGAGATATTGGTAGCAATTTCTGGGGCGTTGAAACCCATCTTTTGTGAAGCTCTAATATTGGAGGACTTCTACAAATCTGATACTCTTGTGGTGGAGGTGGGTTTTTGGGCTCATCCCTATACACCGTGTGGCTTGTAAGAGACAAGCTCAATGAGTTTTGCTCAGCAGCTTGAGCCATCACTGTCTTCAGCACTACGAAGAAATTTAACCCTATCCCAGCTGAAACCAGGACACCCGAGTACCCCATTGGTAGCAAAGCTTATTCCAAGTTAGTTACTGGTGCAGGGTTTGCCCTCTATTAAGCTGCTCTTGTTCTGCCTAGCTTGGTTTGCACACACTCACCTCTACATGTTGTTAAAGATGTCAGGGTTGGTACTGGGCTGCTGAGCAGTTAAAGCATCTCAAATTTCAGCTCTTTGCCCAGCGAGCCTGTGTCAGAGCTCTAAGGAGAGAAACATCTTCTGTTTAGCCTGCTAATACCTGCTTGTTTCCGTATCTACAGGTCTGCCCATGGTAGCAGAGGAGGTTGAACTACATCAAATGTGGATGCTTAAGTTTTTAACTGACCACGCTTGGTCAGTGGGCGGCCTGGATGGGTTGAAAGCTATAGTCTTTGCCCTGCCCTGTGTCAGACAGGGCAACCCTGGGGCTTAAGATGCAACAGCTCTGCCTGGTGCTCTGTGCCTGCATTACGTGTCCGCGTTCTCTCGCTGTGTAACTTCAGTGAAGCATGTCTAAGATGAGCTCATTTGGGAGGTTTGTTTTTTTTCCAGAACCTAATCAATAAGATGTGGCTTGGGGTCCCATCTCAAGACAAAATGGAGATCCGCAGCTGCCTGCCCAAGCTCCTTCTAGCTCACCATAAAACTCTGCCTTACTTCATCAGGAACAAACTCTGCAAAGTCATTGTGGATATTGGCCGGCAAGACTGGCCAATGTTCTACCATGACTTTTTCACTAACATCTTGCAGGTAAGAAGTTTCTAAAGGGAAAACTTGGTTTCGTTCACAGAGAGATGTTATTTCCTTGAGTAGTGACTTCCCTTGACAAAGATTAAGTAATTACATGAAAAACAAAGTTGCTTTTTAAATTCCTTTTCCTTTAACTTTGCAAATAACCCCTAGCTTCCTACATGTTACATTTCTTTCTAGTCTAATAAGTTTTTTTACAAAGGAACAATACTATGCAACAAGTATCAACTGCACTTTGAATTTTAAATACTTAAGAGTAGTTGTTGAAAATGTAGGGGTTGTGGGTGGTTCTTTCAAGAAAAAAGTCAGTAAAACTCTAGATGCATTTCTGGATGATTCTTAAAAGCAAAGTTTCTGAATGTAGCTGTTGGAGATTTTTCACCTAATAACCAAAGATACCCTAAAATCTTTGGTACCTCATCATGTGAAGTCACTAATGGAATGTTGTTAGGGTGTTTAAGAGGGCTCTTGCAGGAAGACTAGAGTCTGTATTTGAGGATCCTGGCTGAGACAGTGCCCTTGGTTTGAACGCTGGTTGCAATTCAGCATCTTCACTGTGAAGCCTGAGCCAGGCTAACAGCTCACTGCCTAACTAGGAGCCTAACTAGGCTAGTGCAAACCTCCTCCTTTGGTTTGAGTACTTTGTTTCCAGTTCTCTTAAAATTGTTCATAATCGGCTTAAAGAGGCTGAGTGTAAACTGAAGGGCTGCACAGTCTTTTTCTGCTGACATAATTACATGATTTGAATGCAGCTATGCCCACAGACAAGCCACAAGACAGTTATTTAAATAAATCAAAGTCCTTGAGTGCCAAGAGTTTATTTGTTAAGACAAATGGATCTAGTATTAATTGCAAAATTTTAAAAATGCTAACTTGGCCTACAGAGCTTGTTACTAACTGGTGTAATCTCTTTTCAGGTCACGTAGTGTGACATGCTGCAATTTTTTCCTGAATTGTCAATTTGACAATAAGTACTGACTAATAAGTACTGTCTACACTTACAGTTTTGGCTTTCATTTCACCTGGGTCTGAACTGAAATGCATTCTGAGCTTCTACTTGCTTTTCTAGCACTTTGGAGGTTATCCTAAGTGATTGCAGAGCCCACTTTGGGTATCTATTTTTCCTTAAGCCTCTCCTTGTCAACTCAGCTGCAGAGGGAAATGTTCCCATAAATTAATTTCTATAGCGTACACCTTTCAAAAATGTTCAGAGAAAGTGGAAGAAAAACACTAATATTGAACTCCAAGACCTCAAAATAATGAAGAATAACTTGCTTTTAGAGTTGCAGATGAGTCCTGTCTCAAGACTTTCTTCTGAGATCATTTGAAGCAACTGTTTGATTCTTTAGCATTAAATTGTATCCCAGTACTCTAAGTAGTCTCTAAAACTTTTACGGAACCATTGGAGGGATGGAGAAGAAAAGTAACTTGGACTATTGCATTGTCATTGTGCAAAAACAGTAATTCTACATAGAAAGTGCTACTTCCTTAGAGGTATAAAATTTGTTTAACATTAGTGAAGTGCCAGTGCATGGTATTGCTAAGCTTCCTGGTATTGTCAGAAGATATTCTGAGAGATTATGTTCAGTATCTTTGCAACTTACTAACAAGTTGTGTATTTCATTTAATTCGTTAGCTGTCTGCTCCTGTGCCATCGTGCTTCCTTTCCGAAAGCCAAGCTCACGTACATCTAGACTAAGAGCTTTTAGATGGGCTTTTTTCCCCACATATTTCACCGAACTGTGTAGCCTTAGCAGTGTTAACTCAGCCTGTCTGTGGTTTGGTGGGTCAGGGAGATTAGGACGGAAGTCAGCCTGTATTACAGAGTTTATGACTTCAAGGGTTAGTGGTAGTAATTGTGATTGGCTTTAGACTTTTTTTCTCCCAGAGGGAGTAGTGCATAAATCGTTTTGGATGTTGCAGGTCAACAGTGAAGAGCAGTGTTGTCTTTCAGCTGAAAATAAAACTTGAATGTGTCTTTAATATCCCAGTGGCTAATCAAGGCAAAAATCATTGCTTTCTCCAGTCCTATTCCTGCATGTGGTGGGAGTTACTCTTTGTAGGGTAAATGTGATTTGCAGTTTGAGATGCAATACAGATGCAAGGACAGGTCAGATCCCTTAGCTGTGTTCTGGTGCCATCTGATATCGGCTGCAGCTTTTTGTCTGTATGGGGAGAGATGGGCTTTTTAATGGAAAGCTGCTTGGCTGCTGGTGTGGGCTCCTGACCTGAGCGTGGCTGCAGCGGCAGCCCTGTTAACGTTACGTGGTGAAACTGCTGGTGCTGAGGCAATTCTGAGAAGTGATGATGTCAGCAGAAGACAGTAAACAGAAGGAACAAACTGTTACTGGTAAACATGCTGGAACAGAGGACGTGTGCAATGACATTATGAAAGCTCTCTTGAAACCCCAAGGATTCCCATGGTACTTGAACTGTTGCAACATAGTAGATTAATGTCTCAGGAAATCGAATATTTGCAGTTCTCTTCACTCAACATGCAGCACTGCAGACTGTGGGAACTGATACTCCCTCAGCCTTGAAGCACTTGTAAACTGCTAATAGTGTTACTAATCCCCTGTTTGTCAGCTGATAGCTTTGCGGAATGTTATCATCACATGTTGCATTCATGTGTTTTCTTCTCAGTTAATTCAGTCTCCAGTGACCACTCCTCTGGGACTGATCATGTTGAAAACTACTTCGGAAGAACTGGCATGTCCGCGGGAAGATCTTAGCGTAGCCCGAAAAGAAGAGCTACGCAAGCTGCTCCTAGACCAGGTGCAAACAGTGCTTGGGCTCCTCACAGGTACGAGTTATGGCACTTGCAGCATTGAAACAAATGTCCTCCTTCACCATCCCTGAGATGCTAGCAAGCTTGCACATTCTGGGTTCAGTGAAGCAACGTGTGGATGATGTAGTGACTGCTCGTGCAGTTTGAACGCTCAACGCTGCCCTTAAGCATTTGGGTCAGCTTACTATGAAACAAATTTGTGTAGCAGAGCAGATGTATAGCTACATATGTCCCCCTCTTTATGAAGAGGGATTGAGATTGTGTGTGTAAGCACTTGGTAATTTCTTTGGGCTCACTAGGAGAAGACATGTTCCTTGTCAAAGCACTAAAATGTCTTCTACGGAAGATCTCCTGCAGTCTCCAGTATGTTTGTTAGATCAATCTGTCTTTTAGTAGGCTGTTCTGAAAAATGTCTCTTTGGCCAGGTATTTTGGAGAGCATCTGGGACAAACACAGCGTTACTGCTGCCACTCCACCACCATCCCCAACTTCAGGAGAAAGTGGTAAGGATGGCTAAAGCTACAAGATGATATTTCCATGTACTTAAACTTGCAATATCAGGCATAGATTCCTTTCTTTACTGTAATAACTTCTTGTAATAACCCTTTCCTAGAGCTTTTCATAGGCCAACAAATTTCTGGTCGGAAAGACAAACCTTACATGAAGAAGCAATTTCCACTGCAGGGGGTGCCCCACTAAAAATGCCATCTCATTGAAAAGTGCACATATAGCTTCTTGTTGTCCTCAGATGGCAAAAAGCTTTCAGAAGTGTCAATGCAAAATGTTGTAATGTCAGTGAGTTGGCATTATCCTCTCTGAATTTCATCTGTAAGCACATCAAAAGCCAGAGTGGAGCAAAACTGAAGCCCTAACTA
>NW_009222956.1:24663-34734 GCF_000690835.1 Fulmarus glacialis | reverse complement strand
TTTTATATATTTTTTTTTTTTATATATATATTATGAAAGTTTCTTTTCTACCTATTCCTGTTAGTCTTTTGCGTGGGTGTTTATCTGATCTAAACTCATTTACATATATATTTCTTAGTTACCTTCAAAATAGAGAATGTATTTCTATGCCCTTGTACTTGGCACATATTTCACTTATCCTGTTAAGACTAAATAGGGGATAGATGTATAGGGTCACCCCAGGCATAGCGCTGATCTTGACTACCAGTTTCTCTTGTGCCTTGATGTGACGTGGGTCATTGTTACAGTCAGTTCACCCAAGCGTTGTCCAGCAGGTTGTGGTGTCTTTGTTCCTGCTTCTTGGAAAACAAAGCAAGAAGAAATACCATGATGCAGTGAAATCAATATGTTTGATCTTGGCTGTATCTGCTTTTAACAAGGAAAAAGAAGGGCTTGGGGTCTGGAAACCTCTAATACCTGGTTGTGCATAGGGAGAAGATGAAACACTTGTGGATCTGATACTTCTTTCTCCAGGGTCGTACTGATAGCGAGTTGTGCTCGGTGCAGTGTGTTCTGTGAGTTAACACAATTGTATCAGGTACCTTTGTCTCGCTTGTCTTTGGGACCTTAAACAGTTAACTGAGAGTTGCAGATCACTTCCTTGTGGCCAGATTGCACTAGTCAGCTTAAGACAGCTGCCTGTGATAAGCTTTTGTTAATGTTTTGGTTAGTGTTAAGACTTTCACATTTAAGTTTGAGCAGAATTTCCAGTGCTTCTTTCCTGTAGAAGAGCTTAAAACACTTTTATATTTATATACAAAATATAAACTTAAATGGGAAGAAATATTTCCTTAGTTTTGTGGGGGGTGGATTTTGCTGTAGCTAGCAAAAGTGTGGAAAAAAAAAAACAAAACATTAACAGAAAAGAACAAAACTTGTAGTATCACTTGGCAAGAGCAAACGTGTTGCTTGCAGAGGGCAGGAGTGCCAGCTTCACCCACCCTGGCAGCAAGAGCCTTAGTACTCGGGTGTGACGTTGGGTAAGATTGGGGTCTTCCACAGTAAAAAGCTGATTTATGTTACTATCAAACTGTTGGGAGCAAGTGCCTCAGTGGCCAAGAATGATGCTGTGTTTGTACAAAACAGCTTGAATTGCTCGGTGAGCCCAGGTGCATGCTAGCAGGTGTTGGTTAGTGCAGGCACGTCCAAGGCCATGCCTCTGGGAGAGGGTACGGCACCGTGAACAGCAGGTTCCAGAATTATCTTGGAAAAAAATAACACTGGTTTGTTCTGAAGTGCTATAACTTTAACTGATACAACCCAGAAAAGCTATTTTGTTGTCTAGAGTTGTAATAAAAAAAAAAAACAGTGGAACAAATTCTGGGCTGATTGGAAGCCTGTTTGAGATGTCCTCTCATTTCCTCGGTGAATCGCTGAATGGTGCTTGTGCTGAGGCAGCTTTCTTTTCTTCCACCTGTGCAATCCCCTTGTGGTGACTTTAGATCATATTTCTCAAAGTGAAAGTATGCTGCGTTTCTGTTCTGGGTCTTTCCTTTCTCCCCTTTCAGGGAAAACAAACAAACAAACTTCTTACACAGCATATTTTCAAGATAATTGCTAGTAATTAAGACAGTTCCTTTAGAAGTTCAGGCTTAATTGCATTGGGTCGTGCCTGTGCAAACTCGTTTATTTGAAATGTTCTGTGGTTTTTTTTTTTCTGTACTCTGCCTTAACTACTCTCTCCTTGTTAAAACTGGTTGTGCTTCAAGTTCTTTAAGTCCAAAAGGAAGAGCACTGAGTGCTTCCCTCTTGTCCAGTGCTTGCTCACCATCTGTATTTTGTGAAGGACTCTCTTCTTTTTCTTTACTTTATTAACCAAATATCCCTTGTGTCACTCACTATTTGGCAATATGATCAGTGGAAAGCTCCACAGAGTGGTGTAAGAGCACTGATGGGGTTGCTTATACAGAGAACCTATGGGGCTTAAAGCCGGACACACAAGTCGGTAGTCGTGAGTGGCAACCATGGCCTTGCACACCTACCGGTCTTTATTTGCAGGCGGAGATGAATACGTGTTTGGAAGGTGAACTATGGGACAAGTATGGGTTTAGTGAAACTCTGCCACTAAATTCTGCACTGGAGATGTTAATTGTTTCTCTGTCCTTTAAAATTTGTGAAATCTGTAAGCTGACCAAATCTTTTTACCCACCTATTTTTTACATTTGAGTCTCATTCGTGCAGCAGAATATTGCTGTTTACTGGTGACGCTTAAACTTTTTTGTTGCTGGTGAAGCCACCTTCTTTTTCTTTTTATGTTCAGGTGAAATCAAAGGTGTTCCAAAAGTCAAAATAAGCTTCAGAGTCCCTATAAATGTTTAATATCTTCCGTCAGAGCCAAAATCTCTTTAGGAACTTGGAAAATCTATGCTTCCTTTTTTTGCACAGGGAAGCAAAGTGATATGGTTACTTGCAAGTCTTGCATAATTTTTAAATAGCACTTGAAAACGATGTTAAACTCATTTCTCATATCACTTAAGCAAAGGAACTCTGATAATGTCCTATGTTGGGAAACATTTGAGTTATTGCATCAGTATAGAATTTACTCAGCAATGATCTCTCAGCCTCCAAATGTTGTCTTTGCATGATTTATAGCTCTTTACTTGGTGAATCCCTTCCCTAGGCATATTCACTCACGTACGGTAAACAAATGAGTAACAGAAATGTTTGCTGCTGCTTACTTCTGCAGAATTAGCCTGATCCCAGCCCCTCTCAAGAGTTTTCTCAGTTGTGCATGAATGCACTTGATCCTGGAAATTTATCACTTGTTTGCAAAGACATCAAATATAACTTAAAATCCCTTAAACTCTGAGCTTTGGTAACTTAACTGGGTGCGAAGCACTCAGACCAACTGCTGTGAGTTACAGGGACCTAATTTACAGTTTCTGGTGTTGATGGATTAAAAGACGAGAATCTTTGATTCTCATTGATTTTTGTGGAGTTTCCTGGACTGGCCACTTGAAAGAAGCATGTCTGCTTCTGTAAAAGCACAATCCAAGCAGCTCTTGCACTGCAACATTCGTGTAGTTGTGTTACCATGGGGGCTGTTTTAATATTAAGACTGAGCGCGGGGTTATCTCATTCAGCTGAAGAAGCAGGATGCCTTAAATTTCTGGAGCGGAGGAGAAGGGAACAACGATAAGGTATGGCAGGGAGTTATGAATTTAGTGATGTAAGACATCGATCTTGATGAAAAATGGAGACTTAAGAGGAATCTGTTCATCATGCATGCTTCTGAGTACTTTGGAAATAGCTGAGTAAATCCTATCTGTTATTTTCGTACTGCTAGTGTGTTGGGTCATTTCACTTCCAAAAAAAAATTACTCAGGTTTTCTGGGGAGAAAATTAAATTCTGTAACAGAGAGAGTGCCTGTGGATCTCTAAAGGTGAAGAGATTATTTGTACTCGAGGAAGAGAAGTGTATTGAGTAACTTGGGGAAGGTGAATAGGTTTTCAGCATGTGGTCTGTGGAAGCCTGCGAGTTAGTGGGCAGCTTCTGGGGGGAAGGGCAGCCTAGCTGGTGGTGTCTGCTTGGATTTCCATAAAGCTTTCAAGAAGGCTTCTCACTAAAAGCTTTTGAAAAAGCAAAGGCCATCAGGGATAAGGGGAGTCTCTGCATTGTTGATTAATTGGTTAGAAGGTAGGAGATAAAAGGTAAGTGGAAATGGTCCCCTCTTGCCATGAGGGGGTAGGTCACCTGTGGAGTACTGCTTGGGGCTGTGCTCATGGCCATACTTGTTAGAGACTGGGAAAAAGGCTCAGTAAAGAGACAAGGAGACTTGCTGATGGCACTGAGACGGTCAGAATGGTGAGAAAGAAGGTACGACTGGAGACCCGCAGGAAGATCTTGCATGTGTCTAGGCAAATGGAAGGTCAAGTGCAATGCAGGTAAGTATAACCTGCATTTGGGCAGGGAGAGCAATACTCACCTCATGCCAAATCATGGGCTCCAAACTCACCTTCAGTATGCAGGATTAACTTCTCAGCGTTATACCTGATCATTCTACAAAAAGTTCAGATCAGTAGCAGTCAAAAATAGATGCCTGCTATGGTGCTGTATGGAATTGAGGTTCATCTACACCTTGAATAGTGGCTGCAGTTCTGGTCTTCCTATATCAATAGGCGTAGAGTAGAAACAAAAGCTTTGTAGAAGGGCAGTAAAGATGATTGAGGGTATTGAGTGGCTTCCATGTAAGTAACAAGAAAAGTAGTACTCTTCATTCTCTCAAAGAAATTGAGGGTGAGGAGCTGCAATAGGAACCTATTGAGTGACATGTAGAAGGTGAATGGAAAGAAGTTATTTCTCTTCCCTGTTTGGGTACAGGAGGTAGGAAAAGAAACTAGCAGCTGACAGGCCCCAAACAAAAAATGTCTTTACATGATGTACGGTTAAGCTGTGGAAGTCTGTCTCAGGATGTTGCAAATATTAAGTTTATGTGGCTTCAGTTGGTGACTGGGTAAGTTCGTCAAGACAAATCCTGAGGCTGTGCAGAATTCTTCAAACCCCACCTGGCTTGGGAAGCCTTTGTAATGCGAGTGGTTGGAGGCTGGGGAATGTAATCTGTGCCTGCCGTGGGCTTTTGGTCACTGAGAAAAGGTACCGTACTAAGTAGACTTATCGGTCTGACTCGGAACATCTGCCCTGACATCATCCACAACCTGTCGTATGGAAGCAGAAGCAACTTTGCCAAGGTTCAGTGTAACGTGGATGTGCCAGAGAACTTGTGCAAGCTTACATCAAGGATGCTTGACCTTGTGAGGGGAGTGAGTTTTATAATAAATTCCTAAAATACACCACATGGCATTGCTATTATCGTGTGAACAAAGGTTCAGAAAATTCCAGAATACAAAAATTGCTAGTTCATCTCGGACAAATCTTTGTACACTAACTTGCTGAGTGCCAGAGGCTCTGATGGCTTTTGCTTTATAGCTGGGGCTGGCAGTTGCACCATTTGAAGGTAATTGCCCTGATTTATAATGCAGATGTGTGCTTTGTTTCCTAGGTGACCTGTTAAGTAGCCTGCTGCAGAGTCCCAGTGCGGCCAAATTATTGAACCAGCCAATCCCCATCCTTGATACAGAAAGTGAATATATATGTTCCCTGGCACTGGAGTGCCTGGCACACCTCTTCAGCTGGATCCCTTTGTCTACTAGCATCACCCCGTCACTCCTCACCACCATTTTCCACTTTGCTCGCTTTGGCTGCGACACCCGCGTTCGGAAGATGTCTTCTGTCAATGGCAGCAGCCAGAACTCGGTGTTGGGACAGGAGCGTGGCCGACTTGGCGTCTTGGCTATGTCTTGCATCAATGAACTGATGTCTAAGAACTGCGTGCCTATGGAGTTCGAAGAGTATTTGCTACGGATGTTCCAGCAGACTTTCTACCTCCTGCAGAAGATTACCAAGGAGAACAACGCCCATACGGTGAAGAGCCGGCTAGAGGAACTGGATGAAAGGTAAGAGCAACTAAACAGCTAAGTAGCTGTGCTAGGGCCTCTTGCTTTCTAAAGGACTGTCTTTATTATTTTGTGGTCATGCATGGTGTGTCTAATCACCTTTTTTTCAGAGTACTGTGCTGGGGGAGACAGGCAGAAAGGTAGGTGCCCGCAGGTAAGGTTCTGGTAAGGGGCTGAGTTTGCTAAGGGACCGTGGTGGCACAGGTTTGTATTCTTTCCTGTCCTCTTCCCCCCTTTCCCCCGTTCGTTACTGTTTGACTGCAGGTCTGAGGTGGCACAAGAGCTGAACCTGCCCTTCATTCAGTTGTAACAGAAAACAGAAGAGGCTCAGTGAGGTAAAGGCATTGCAGTATTCCCTTTCCTGGTCGGTATCTGCCTTCTCTGCTTAAACTCAAACATACAAAGAGTGGGTAGATATTCTGCGAATCATGACTTGAAAGAAAATAGAAGCAGTTTCCTACCCTTCATTGAGATCTGACAATTTCTGATTGCTTTTTTATTTTTACTTTTCTTATTTTCAAACAACACCAAAGGCAGCTTGGGGAGCTCCATTCACAGCAGCAGTGAATGGCTCCACCGCAGAGGCAGTCTGGCATGCTTGACTGGAGGCAGCAGGGAAGTGGCAGCATCTTGGGAGGCTGCGTATTGTCGTTTTCCAGAAAGTTATTACCATCCTTGTTGCCTAAAACAGCTCCACTCTTTTATATTGGATATTCCTACTTGTAGGAGAGAAAGTGAGACTTGTCTTGCTGTTGTGTTGAGTGGTTGAATCCACGTGTTGGCAGGGTGGTGGAAGAGGTGACGGCTTGATGCCGCCTCTCGTTGCAGGCCCGCTGTGCGAGCGTGCCACGGGGAGGCGGGCAGGCTGGTGCTGGCAGTGGCAAACAGGTTGCAACCGTGCAAATGTGCTCAGTATCTTGCTGCGGATACTTGATGGAAATAAATTTCTGGTGCTGCTGTATAAAATATTTCTATTTCCAGATGCAGCAGCAAGGCTTTTGAGCTTTTTGGGTTTTTTGTTGTTTTTCTTTGATATCCACTTGGGAGAAAAAACACAGATTTGGGAGAAAAAACCAGATTTGGGAGAAAAAACCAGATTTGGGAGACCAGATTTGGGAGAAAAAACCAGATTTGGGAGAAAAAACCAGATTTGGGAGAAAAAACCAGATTTGGGAGAAAAAACCAGATTTGGGAGAAAAAACCAGATTTGGGAGAAAAAACCAGATTTAGAAAAAAACTGTGGGTTCAGAGAGTAGAGGTGACTTGCATGTTTCTTCTGTAAAACTTCCTTTTTCTTTGTCTTTAGATACACGTATAACTTTGGGATAGTAAATCTAGATTAATCGTGACTCCTGTTTAACAGTGAACTCTACTTGCTCATTTTTTTACTAACTTGCTCTGACTTCAGTATCGTTCGCTTCCTACAAATAAGACATGTTCTGGGATGGTAGAAATCTGCCACCACTGCGTACAAGATATGTGCACAGAGAGCCAGGGGTTACACTCTGGATTTCAGAAAAGCTCTCCTGGAAGGCCACAATCTCTTTTTTAACTTTGTTCTTTCTTTTACGGAAAACATCAGCAAGCAGCCTTCACAGGCAAGGCTGCGGAAGGTCTGTAGCTGTGTTGGCCTTCACAGAGATGGTATTGCCATACTATGTTCTGCTCCTTAGATGTGTTATCCACAGAGACTGTTGCTGTCTGTAATTGTGAGACCCCTCTTTATTCATTGCTAAGGTCTGAAATAGGGATGTAACTAAGATGTTCTGGAGACTGGAAAAATCTAGTTGGCTTCTGGAGCAGCGGAGCTTTCTCTGAGCTGACTCTGTCCTCTCCATGGAAAAGGACGCGAGGATTTTCCTGTTGTCACTTGAGGGCATAGCTATACTTCTGTGTCCAAAACTAAAGAACTTACCACATGGAAGTGTCATCCTGGCTTGGACTAACGACATCCTAAACAAAATTGGCACTGAAGAAACTACCTTCAGTAGATTGCCATCTTCAGAACCTGCTTGCTCTGGGTCTGTCCTTTCCCTTCTTCTCGTGGTGCTGGTTATTTTTGTTCTGTTAAAAAAATCGGTGTGGTTTTGAATGGTTGGTACTGCCAAACCAGTCCAGAAAGAGTAAGCTTAAACTGTCTTTTGCTTTATTTGTGTTTGGCTTTATCTTGAAGACCCCAAAATGTGGGAAATGGCTAGTAAGGACACAAGCAATGGTGTGGTGGTTGCAGGAGGGGCTTTGGGGCTAGCAGAGCTAGGGGCCAAGTAAGAATTTCACGGGTCTCAGATCAGAGCCTCTTTAGAAAATAAAAATGAAAAAAATTGAAAGCAGTGTTTGGGTCTGGACTCTTTATTTTTTTGCTAGCTTTACTTCTGAAGTGTTTGGCCAGTGATCAGACGTGTTTAGTGATGTCTTGTCAAGTAGGCAGTGCCAAATAAATCTTCTTGCGTATTCAAAGTATTGTGTGGTTGTTGTAGGCTTGTAATTACCAACAGTGCTGCAGCTCTTTGTTAGCTGGCAATGCTTCTAGTCTTGAGTGAGTTTTCATTAGAAAGAGTGGGGGTTTCCCCCAAAAAAATTCAAGAGTTTGCAGAGGGGGAGCGCAAGGCAGCACGGTAAAACCAGACTGTTCAAGTGTGTCTGAAACTTTGCTAAACTTTTTATTTAATAGAAAAACTTGAAGTACCCTTGCACTTTAGAGCTCTTACCATGTGGGAAGGATGGGCTTCTCTGCACACACCCCCGCCTCGTCACTGGATCCCCAGAGCTCTTGCTGTGTGTGAATGATGTTGGAATGTATGGGTCCTGTATACTGATGGAGTATTTAACACTTTTCTGTATGGATAGATATGAAGATGATTTCTAACCTTGATGAAGCTCATGTTGCGTAGGGCATGATCTTATTCCATGATAAAAGCTTATTCCACTGTGGTTTTTGTAATTTTTCCCCAGTCGCATACTCAAGAACTCACCAGTGCTCTTGCTGGACTCCCTGAAATTTTGGTAGCAGGCTCCTTTTTGGATCTTTACTTTGTGTGGTTCTAAGCATTGAGTAATCCTGTGCTTTGGAGGAAGATTTGTCTTCATAGTCTAATTCTGTCACAAAAGCCTGGGCTCAGTTCAGAAACTTTGGGATAGTTGGTCTGCACTGCAGAAGAAACTGTCCTTTCCAGCTCTCAACTCCATGGCTCTCCCACTACCTTGTGTAAATTTAACACGTGTATTGCTAACTCCTGCATTAACTTCTTGCTTCCAGCTGAATTCCTCAGTGGTACGGTTTATTTGACTAATCCTATCTACACCAGTAAGATGACCCTTGCTATTAAATACTTATTTCTCTAGGGTGGGTGGGGGGGATTGTGCTTATTTGCAGGCCTGATTGAACTCAGTTATATTTATCTGAATATTAAAGTTGCTTTTGACTAGACTGTCTTTTCTGCTGTTTCAGGTGTTAATGGAATGAAGGGTTGCCCGTCCTGTAGGTAATTGTTGCAGGGCTTTATTTTAATTGTTCTACTGGCTGTTAATTGTAACTTTCTTTTTAATGAAAGGATTTTGAGTGAATTTTATCACTATTTCAATGAAATTCGTTTCACTTGTGGCGTCCTTCATCTTTTCTCAGTTGTGTTTTCTTCTTTCCCTTGTAGCTACATTGAGAAGTTTACGGACTTTCTCCGTCTCTTTGTGAGCGTCCACCTACGAAGAATCGAATCCTACTCCCAGTTTCCCGTGGTTGAATTTCTGGCACTGTTGTTCAAATACACTTTTCATCAGGTACGGCCCTGCGACATCGTTTTTCCTCGGTCTGTTCTCTGTTCTGTTGTCTTATACAGCAGGGGTAGCTCGTTTTCCCCAGTGAAGTTGATACCTAAAGTTAGCCCAGAAAAAAACAATTGTCTTGCTGGCACTTCACCAGTAGTGCTAGGGACTTGGAAATGGCTTAATGTGCTCTTGGATTTAGTTGGAGACAGCGGTCACATGTAGTTACCTTGCAAGAACAACTTGTCTGGTGTTTAACTTTGCTTCTGCTTTTTTTTTTCTTTGCTGGTCCTTGGAAGGGACAGCGTTATCTGGAAAAATTTCTCGAGCTTGCTTGTTTTCAGTTTGGGGATGCTTTTCTTTCTCCTGAATCTGCTGCTTTTACTGTATCTGAGGCTTTCCTTGTAACTTTTAGTTTTAGTATTTAAAAAAAACAACCCTGTGGCTTTTGGTACGTGTTACCTTGCTGTAGAAGCTGTCGCAATGCAGCTCAGCCCCATCTACCACCATATGTGAATAATGACAAAGAGGCAGATTTATAAAATGCTAGAAGCAGCAAGCCATGAGATGGGTTAATGCTGAGACCAGCCTTGTAATTCCGGGGTTCCCACCCTTGTGCTAAAGCTCTTGTTCATCTTTTAACAGCTATAAATCTCTCCAGTAACCTCCTAGAAACTTTTCAATAAAGCAAGAATTTCTTCTCATGGATTGAAGTGCATGCTAACTCCTATTTTCATTGCGTGAAAACAATCTTACCATAGCTTGCAATGTTCATTGTGAATTTTGGTGTATTTCAGCCTACGCATGAAGGTTACTTTT
>NW_009222956.1:14510-24632 GCF_000690835.1 Fulmarus glacialis | reverse complement strand
GCTCTTCTTGGACTATCTGACTAGCAAAATTAAAAGTCGTCTGGCAGACAAAGAAGCAGTACTCAACAGGTAAGCAGTCAGGAAGCTGTCAGGATGTGACGGCTGCAAAGAGACTTCATGGTCACCATGGAAGGACTGTGAGAAATAAGCTACTGCTTACTCCAACTTCATATGTGGTTGAGTCCTTTCTTTTTCTAAAATCATAAAGTATAAAAAGTGTAAACTTCAATGTCTCGCACTTACTCAAAAGAATGCAAACTGAGCAAGTTAGGGTAGAAAAACTGTCACTTACATATGTTGTGTGTGAACCTAGCAGCCAGAGGAGGAAAGCTTTGCAGTGTAAAATAGAGCTGTAACACATTTTAGCAAATTTTAGAGCACGCTTTAGCACATATTAGAGGAGGAGACTACAGAGTAAGTTGCCTAGTAAGTGTTCACACAGCTCATACAACTAATTAATGAATTAGGGAAAAAATCTTTAATTAGGATTTTAAAATTCCTGTTTAAATGGAGGATGTGTTTCTGAGAAATATTGATGAGGCTGTGTTTGGAGTTAAAAGTTCCACTTGCTTACCTCTGATGCTAGTTTTGTGTATCAATTGCAACGGTGGTTGGCAGCTCTTCCTTTGTAGATACTGTATCCTGAAATGGGTGGCTCTCTTTTGATAAAAGTCCCTTTGCTGCCATTTTAAAAATCTGGTGAATATACTGGTATCTTGTTCATGTTTTGGAGGCTTAAAAGTGCCATGGCTTGTGCCATATTATGTTCCGCTAAGTGCAGAAGGAAGCTTCTTTCTCTTGAACACACTAAATATAAGTGGTTGGTTTTTGAAAGACAGCCTGGCATCATAACCACAAAGAACAAATGTGGAACTAGCTTACACCAGACAGATCTCTTCCTTTCAGTGTGGGAACTGTGTTTTTTTTTAATTTCCTAACTAGTAGGTACTTGCATTTGAACTTTGTTATAATTTGTTCCTAATTTGCTGCTCTCTGCCTAATGCTATTGAACTCTGCCTTGGCGTTCTGCTCCTCTTCTTTATCTGGCTAATGTGCCTGTAGTGCGTGTTATCTTTGTGTCAAATAGTTTGTTATGGGCAAAATTGAAACAAACAATTGCTGTCTCTCTAGGAGATATGTCAGGCTATAAACAAACAAAAAAAATCATGTAAGTGGTTGAAGCTTGTTCTGTTTTGTCAGAACTACCTGTCCTTAGTGACAACTTCTATAGCTACCACTTGCTCATGCTCTCAGATGTGTAAACGCTGCAGTTTGACAGTCTGGGAGTGGTTACACCACAAGAGCACAGATGAAGTTTCCTGTTCTGTGGTTTATAAACTTTGCATTTTGTACACATTACAACTTTTACTACTGGATAAATTGCCAAATCCAGAGTTATGTCATGTGGGAAAGATGGTAATTCAGCCACCTTGCACAGACAGCTTTCAGCTGCTTAGCTAATGACACAGCTGACTAGTCTGAAACTTGGATTGCATCATGGTCTGCATCTCTGTTAGTGTATGCTAATGCCTAATTTTCCAACCTGATCTCACCTAGAGAAGAGCATGACTTTTTGCATCAGACCCCAGCTGTTTTGAGAAAGGAGGTTTTTAAAACAAACAATCAAACCAAACCCCCTCAAAATCCCCAAACTTTGGCGTTGTGTCACCAGGAATGATTGCATGCTCAGGTGGCTCTGTGCTGATTTTGCAACTTGGCATTATTCTTAGGTGATCAATGAGCAGGAGGATCTTCTGTGCTCTGTTCCAGCTGCATAGCTCCTGAGAGGTAAAAAGATATCTTTCAGTGACATGCCTTTAGTGTTACAGTGCAACTGGGAAAAGTGCTGGCATAGTTTCAGAGGACAAGGGCCTGAATTCATTTAGTAACAGTGTAGTGAAAGAGGATAGCAAAACAAATAGCCTCAGGGGAGGTCTCCTTTTGAGGTAGGCAGCAATAACTCTGCCCTGTTTCATCTGTTCCTCATTCGCTGCCCAAAAAGCAGAGCACCAGACAGGCTGCTGAGGAGCAGTTTAGCAACAGGAGGCTGTTGATGCCTCCTGTTCCTGTACATTATTCCTGGCAAGCCACTCCTACCTTTCCTGTTTTGAACTCTTGGGCTGCTTCTGTTGCTAACAGTTCTCCCTTTCCCTTTCAGAGGTAGAGGGATATCAGATATTACCAAGGCTCTTCCCTTGCAGGTAGCTTGTGACCTGAAATGACATGATACTCTTAATCCCACGATCTGCTTGGTGTTTCCTCAACAAACCTGTGAAGCTGTGCTACAGGCTCTTTGCAGTGGCTCGCTTTAAACTGTCATCTCTTTTACGTGTCTTCTTCGCTGGAAGGACCGTGGGCACAGCAATCTCTGCAGAATTGTTTTATCAAACTCTTGCTCTGTTTTCTGCATGGTCATAGGTACGAAGATGCCTTGGTTCTGTTGCTGACAGAGGTGTTGAATCGAATCCAGTTCAGGTATAACCAGGCACAGCTGGAGGAGCTGGATGACGAGACACTGGATGATGATGTAAGGAGCAGAGTTGAACAAGGACAGCTGCAGGTCCAGATATTAACTCTTGCACTGGTAACACCTAGAATGTCTTTCCCAGAACTTCTACTTCGGAGTACAGCTAGACAGCTGCTTCTTCACTCCATTCTGTGTGGGGTTTGAGGTTTAAAGCAGCATGAAATGCTTTTAACAAAAATGTACTTAGTCATACTGAAAGGATATGACCTTTGTTTTTAACTTGGTTCTTATGGGGGGCGGAATACAGATATTTGTGTTACGATTATCAGAGGCATTAGGTGTCCATGTCTGGTTGCTTTGGAATTTAAATGCTGAAATATCTCTGAGACAAAAGCTTTAAGCTGTATATATTGTTGGTGCTTTTGTTTAAGCTTATTTCTCCTAAGTCAGTACTGGTAAGCATCATCTCAATACTGATAAAGGTAGAAGTGGAGTAGGTAGCCAAAATGGATGAGGCCAGAGCTCTGGAAGGGCAGGTTGTTCTGCATAATGGATGCTTGTCGTCTGAGCAGTAACTGTGCTTTAGGAGTGAACGCTTGTGGCTTATCACTCCAGGGAAACATGCATGCATGGCCAAAGCATGGGTTGGCAAAATTATTCTCCATCAGGTGTCTGGCAGCGTATGAGAATCATAAGAGCAGTATGTCTTCCATATCTGTGTGTCTGCAAAAGCCAACCTCTGAAAAGGAGCTAGCTAGTCCCAAGCATCAGTTAAGACCTACAGTCTACAAAAAGCCATCTGTTTCCCTCTGGAAGTGCTGTGCTTACCTTGGTGTTTCTTCCCACAGCAGCAGACCGAGTGGCAGCGGTACTTGCGCCAGAGCTTGGAAGTGGTTGCAAAAGTCATGGAGCTCTTGCCAACTCATGCCTTCTCCACACTAGTAAGTAGTTATTCAGACCAAAAGTGCAATGTGAAATGAGCACCTACTGCTGGAGTTTGTTACAAGCTGTTTGATAGAGGCCAAAGTGCCAAACAAGTAAGGAGATTTGTTTTTTGGATGTAAAAGCTTGGCAAGGAGGAGACTGGAAATTGAAGGAAAAAGCTCGGGGTTTTGGCTTTTTCAAATTCCGTAGTGTGTTTTAAAGAGGGTGCTTCAGTGAGCATCTGAGTCCTACTTGCTGGACACTAAGCTCTTTAGAAATTCCATCTTTCAAAGTGTAAATATTTGGCAGCAATCCTTCACTGCTGTTTATCTTGGCCTTTATATTAGGAGGCAGTGCTGCGAACTGGGCAGATAAGAGTGTCATTATTAGTGTTTTAAGGAGAGTGCAATCTTTGTTTAAATGAAAGGCTAGATACAGATGCTGAAAAGAGTGCCTCGGACAACTGGGAATTATATCTGATAAACACAGATAAGTGCTTCTCTCCAGCTAGTGCTACTGCTGTTGCCAAAATTGGTGGTGTAAAAGTTGCCTGGGTTTGTAGCACTATAATGGTTTTTGAGGAGGAGATCTTGAGGCTGTAAGCCAGTGGAGCCCAAAATTCAGAGTAGTTGGTGCCTTTTCTCTGGATGAGAAGAAAGGCAAGTGTAGCAGTGGGATCTCAAAGCAAGTCTATTAATTCTGCTGGAGATACTGCATACCTCTGAACCGTATTTCCAAGAAGCAGAGAAAATTGAGCTGCTGCAGAGGCAGAAGATGCCTGACCTGAACTGCTTTTTAAATTGATATTTGTATTTAAGAAACATTATGGCTGAGCTAAGCACTAGAAGCATATTACTAGAAACTCTGAAATAGCAGAATAGTCCTCATACGAAAGTAGAAGTTCTTCTGCAGCGTGGTGGCACGGCATTAGTCAGCAAGAGGCAAACAAATGGAGCAGCTGTTTCAGTGAGCACAGGGAGCGTATAGAATCATAGAATCATTAAGGTTGGAAAAGACCTCTAAGATCATCGAGTCCAACTGTCAACCCAACACCCCCATGCCCACTAAACCATGTCCCTAAGCGCCTCATCTACACGTCTTTTAAATACTTCCAGGGATGGTGACGCCGCCGCTTCCCTGGGTAGCTTGTTCAAGGGCCTGACCACTCCTTCAGTAAAGAAATTTTTCCTAATGTCCAGTCTAAACCTCCCCTGGCGCAACTTGAGGCCATTTCCTCTCGTCCTGTCGCTGGTTACTTGGCAGAAGAGACCAACCCCCACCTTCACCCATATGGTGAAGAGCATGTGGCTTTCTTAAATTAACACATTAACGTGAGGAAGACTATCTGTTTTTTTAAATAGTTCTCCTCCTGCAGTGATACAAAGGTGCTCAACTGTTAATCAGGCACAGCCTGTTAGAAACTTGATAGTGCTTTCCCTGAGCCCTGTGTTAGTTCATTTTTGTACACTGGATAGTCTGGGAGATGCTCAAGTAGTTTCGCTTGCTTCTCACAGCAGTCTGCAGTGCTGTTGAATGCAGTGGTGACTAGTCTATCAGTAGCAAATAATGAAAACGATGTACAGCAGCTGCCATTCCTCTGTCCCATGCTGGAAAATGAAAGGCTGCAGCTCCCTGTGCTGATGGATGAGTGAACTTTCACAAAACCAACCACTTCAAATGTCGTGGCTTTGCCAATAGAAATTAAGTAGAACTATGCCAGGGTTGGAAAATATTCTTTCAGGTGAGATCTGCAAGGAAAAGGTCAGTGTGCAATGTTATCCTGTATGTACACAAATGCATTCAGGCACAAGGCAAAAAAACCCCTAGTAGATGCCACTGAAGTACCTTCGCTGGCCAAACACTGCTTAGAAGGCTTTCTGGTCTCAGTTTATAACAGTAGTGTAACCTGTTGCTCAGCTGAAGTATCGCCAGGATCAGGCATGTTTGCTGTTGGTCCTGAGCGATGGAGTTAGGCTCGCACTCTGTTCCCAGACCAGGATGCGTGACGGCTGTGGTGTTTGCTCCCTTGGCTGTTTTCCCTACGGGGCTTCAGCTGTTCTTGATGCAACCTGCAGCTTGCCAGCAGAGTGCTGCGGTAATTCCCTTCTGTACTCTCTTGCAGAGGCACTGAACTCAACTTCTTTGGTTGAATAATATTTTGATAGCTGTGTTTTGAGAAGCTGATACTTATGGGTGAGGTGGATGCAGCGCAGGCTTCCTGTGCTCCAGGCTCTGCCTTTCCCCTGCTCTGTTTGGTCTGGGTTATACATCCATCTGCGTATTCGTATTGGTGACATGCTGTGTGCCATCACTTACACTTGACAGACCATTTTCTTGTTAGGCTGATTGCTGCTATTTGTGGAAAAAGGAGAGCTACCACAGGGAAGTGCCTTCGGGGTGTGATCTTTGTTGTTTTCATGACAGCTATCAAGACAAGAGAAGCTGTGGCATGCAGGATCAGCCCAGAACCTAGCAACTTGCCTTTTCTCCAAATGTCTTTTTGAAGGCACTAGGGAGAAATAAGAAAACTGCTCTAACCGAGTAATTAGTAGTTGGGTGTTAACTGTCTGCCAAGCCCCAAAATCATGCTCATTTCTTGTCTCTTCTAGTTTCCAGTTCTGCAGGATAACTTGGAAGTGTATCTGGGACTCCAGCAGTTTGTGGTCACTTCAGGGACAGGTAATAACCGCCGTCCAGCACCGCAGTCCTCACTCTTTAAATAGCCGATTGCAAAAACACTCTAGACCTGTTTTGGTGTTGCTTCTTCGGTGTTGCATTGAGGATCTGAACACATGTATGGGGTCTAATGGCTCGGTGTTGGAGTCAAACTCCCAACAGCAGACAAAAATCTAATAATGTGATTTATTTTTTTATTGGTGTGGTTCTTCCCTTGTTCTGGTACTTGAAATGAAGATACCATATGTGTTAAGAACAAGTATGCAGCATCAAATACTGCAGTAACATGGAGCGATAATGGTTACTTTTTTTCTGCCACTAAAACTTATTTCAAGAAAGGTTGTACTCCTGTTTGTTTTGGGCTCAAATCTGGTGTGAAGTTGTCCACCATAGGAGCATTTTTATTTAGGCTTGAATTAAAACCATTGTGAGTCAATGAGAAGATGAAGCATTTAAGATGTAGTAGTAGTTTCTGAAGACTAATCTAGCTGGCATTTCAGGAGCTTTCATCTATAAAGTAGTTTACAAAGATACCAGTGCTGTCAACTGAATAAAAAGCATAAGTGTAGCTTTGTTGCTCCTTCCTGAGAAATAAGGAAAGTAGTAGTAGTGAGATCCGTATGAGGGAAAACTGTAGCTAAGGTTGTATTTAAGTTTTCCAGTATGACCAGTAAAGGAATCTATTACATCTTCAATACTGCTATACGTGGCAGAATGGCGATTGTTGTATAGACGGTTCAGAAAAAAATACTTCCAATTTTAGGATCACTTCACATGTAGGATAAGCAATGTGTAGGTTTTTGATGCTATAGCAACAGTATGTATTAGAAGCTGTCATGTGGACTGGCTGTGTGATTATGGGTCAGAAGAAGTAGCTCAGATGCAACTGTGGATTCAGAACTGGATGATAGTACGCTGGTGCCAATGGTACAAAATGGCAAGCTTGTTGATGAAAACTTAATCCGAGATTAAATACGGACAGTGGAAAGAAAAACAGATTTTCTTTGAAACGTGGTGTTGCAGAACATGTTTGCTTTTTTAGTAAAGGTCTGGAGTGTTTGGAGACCAGGTATACACAACTGAGGGGTAGGACAATTGCATAGGTAATAAGACTGGCAAATCTAGTTATTGGTATGTTTCTTGTATCTGAGAGGTATGAAAGTAAATAACCACACTTCACATCAAAAGCAAATACACTCTTGTTCCAAATATGCTTTGCTGCTAGAACACTTACTGCACGATAGCCAGCAGAGGGAGTCCGGGTAATGACCTTCTCTGCAGAGCTGGGATTGCTTTTTGATGTCAACAGATAACCAGAAAGGCTCCTGTTCATGTAGGTATTAGTACCAAATAGAAGAAGAAAAATGTACAAAAAGCTGAAATAGTTGGTAACATCCGTTTCAGCTTTTAAAGAGGAATTTGAAGTGTGGCAGTCGGAACAGTTGAACTTGTCTTGCTCAGTTTGAGTATTTCAGTCACTTGGACAGTGCTCCGATTTGAACTGTGACCCACTGCCGAGCTAATTTAAGAAGAATGCTTGTAATGTAATTAGAATAAACTTTGCATTTCCTGTAGCTTTGTAATTAGGTTTCCCATCCCGAAGAGCTGTATTTATTAGTCACAAGGTTATGTGTTTCTTCTTGCACAGGGTTTTTAAAGTATGGGTTTTCAGACTGCTAGGCTCTTAGTCAGTGGCTGTTAGCACAAGTGATTATTTACACTTAGGTCTTTTGGCTTCATTGCTAATGAACCATAATGTCATTTCAGGTCACAGGCTGAACATCACTGCAGAGAATGATTGCCGCCGTTTGCACTGCTCCTTGAGGGACCTGAGCTCCTTGCTGCAGGCCGTTGGTCGTTTAGCAGAATACTTCATCGGGGATGTGTTTGCTGCCAGGTTCAATGACGCTCTTACAGTGGTGGAGAGGTAGGTATGGGAGGGGGAGTTTGCTGTCCCTTCACCAGTACAAGGAGCAATTGTCACCACTGCATGAGTGTGAAAACCAAGGTTTCTTTCTGCCTCCCATTGTTATGATTAAATTGAGATACAAAAAACTCAATGGACAGTACCTTAGGTGTTACATTCATCAGTGCTAAGCTTCCCAGATGGCTTTCTAAACCCTTAATCAAAGAAATAACTCATAGGAGGGATTAAATAAAATCAGTCACTTGGAAAGATTGAGGTACTTGTTTTCCAGCATCTGCGTTTGTGATGCAAGGAAATGGGATGTAGAGTCTGATTACTTCAGAGTTGTATCTCTCAAAGCTAAATCACCAAAATCTCTTTTCTTAAATGAAAAGCTCTGTGAAAACTGAAAGGCAGACGTCATTTGATTCTTCACCTCCAAGAAACTTAATTAGCACTAAGTTGCGAATTACAGAATTTCAGGGATTTACACAGCTGCCTTGGTTATGCTTTTTCATTTCCATGCAGGAACATCGTACTTGTTCTATCTTATCACAAACAATGAAATAGGCTCTAAATTATTTTCAACTAAATGGTCTAAATCTTGACTGTGTATTAGCTAAATATTGACACAGACTTGCCAAGAGCTGCATTCAGATAAGGTGTTTAAGTGGATTTGTACATGTGTCTATCCATCTTACAGTCCCTTTGTACTACCATGTATTCACTTCCAGGTTGGTAAAAGTAACGCTATACGGATCCCAGATTAAACTGTACAACATTGAAACTGCAGTACCATCTGTGTTGAAACCTGACCTTATCGATGTGTGAGTATGATATATATACACTGCAAATGACTGTATCCAGATTCAGTACCTATGTGGGGTGGTGGAAGCATTAGATCTCCTAGATCTGGTGCTCTAACCACTTGCTTGGCAAATGTTCTGAAAAGCACATCTCTCCAGAGATTGCTAGCTAACCAGGAGGGCATTTTCTTTTAACTGTTGAAGGTCAAGGCTGCTGCCAGCATTTTGGACCACTGTTTCCTCAAATTGATGTACTGTGGTTATTTAAAGAAAAATAAAATTGTGATGAAAAGTAAAAATGCTAGTTATATTAGCTCTAAAAGCAAACTGTTATTTTGTCCTGTACTAATGGCTGTAAAAGCTTTGTTCTTCTGCAGTATAATTAAATGGTAAAATAAGTGTTACAACAGTGGTATTTTAAGAAATGGATCCACTGTCAGGATGTGGTTCCAGTTTATGGATTTTTTGCTACCGAAGTCAGATCTATGGCTCAGGTAAAAGGTATTTTTCCTAGTACAGAGTTTCAAGTCTTTGGCTTCCAAGACAAACATGCCTTCCAGCTACGCAAGCCGTTTCTGAAACAAATGAATGCCTTCGATCCAGAAGTTAACATTAAGTGTGAAATCTTGATGATGCTAGTAATAGAACAGCACTCCGTGACAGCCTTTGAGAGACCTTCCATTCTTCATGGTTGTGTAGTACAAACGTGTTTCCTGCCAGCTGGCGTTTTGTGACCAGAATTTAAGGTTATCCTTTTGAGCGCATCAAGTTCTTCTAGTTTGTGATTGCGTGTGTAGCAGCTCCTTGAAAACCCACACTAGATTTTTTTGTACAGGTCACTGGATTTCTCCTAATCATCCCAAGTTACTAGCACTGAGTTTTGTGCAGATGATGTTCTTTTAATGGTCTCTATTCTTTTCTGGTTTAAAATCATTTGAGAGGCTTTTTCCATGACATGTTAGTGAGGGGTTTTCATGTTTTTCTCTGTCCCGTGTCCCTGAAGAAACTTGTGATCCATTTTCTAATGCTAGCCTAACAAAGGTATGTTGTCAAACATTTGGAGGACACCTGTCTGTGTGATCCCAAAGAAATGTCCTGACTCAAAAATCTTGATAGGGTGCTGTGCCAAAAGTATAATTACAAAGTATGATATAATCAACTGGTAGGTTGACTAAAAAATTGACCTTATCAGTTTATACCTTTGAATTAATACTGTTGCTTAATAGATGAGTCCAGTTACAGCACACTGTTAAATGTGCCTTGAACGTACAAGGTCCAGGACAAAGAAAAAAAATTTTGGGCCATATAGCTAGTGTAATCACAAGGAATGCACCTGTTCTCAG
>NW_009222956.1:6745-14479 GCF_000690835.1 Fulmarus glacialis | reverse complement strand
GTTAATGTAATAGTGAGAAAGAGTTTAGACAATAAATATACTGAGAGGGGAACACAAGATACCAAGGCAAAGTGTTGATTCCAAAAAAACCCTTCAACCTGCTGTTAAAGGTAGGATATTTTGGTTTTTTTAATAGACTTCTTTGTTTTTCCCCACTGTGCATTAACCCACTGGACTTGCTGACAGAAACAGAGGTGTTCAGGAGGTGGTCGATGCAGACCTGGGAGTTACCTGCTGTAGACCCTGAGATCTTAAATGCAGCCACTATGGTGGGGACATGTGCATGTGGGAGAACCTTTATTTTTGGAGGGAATATCAGTGTTCGCAGACTACTCTTTTCAATAAAATCCGCCCAATCACAAGGACACAATGTGTTTTATAGACTGACAACTGTGTGTGGCTAGATGCCGAAAGATTTCTATAAGGCAGTTACCTTATGTCCCCCCCTTGCCCATAATGAAGTGGGTGTGTGAAATGAATCTTGTGCTGCAAGACTAGAGAATACTAGGAGTGATTATCATGGCTGGCACTTGCCATTCTGCAGTCTTTCCAACTGTGTGAATTCGGGATTGCTTTCCATTTTGCTGCCTGCTTCTGCACAGAGCTGAGAAGTCTGCAGAATCAGAATGCCACTATACATTGCTTTTAGCTTTAATAACAGCACAAGACTTTAAGTCTAAACAGAGATCCCAGACCTCTTCAGGTGCTTAAATACGATGTCAAAGAGTTCTGAAAAGAACTGAGGATGCCATTTGCAGTCTTTACCTAATGCTCACTGGCACAACAGTCCTCCCAAACTAGTGTAGTACAACTTTAAAACTATCTTCTCATCACTGCCAGTGAAACTTGGGTTATGATTAAGTTAGACTACAAAATGATTTTTAAAGAAAAAACGGCCAGCTTTCAGAATACCAGTGTTCTTTCCCAGTATGCTGTTGAAACTACCCACCATGCTCAGGACTTGTACCCTTCTGCAGCTGTCCTGCTTGTGTACCTTTTGTTCCATGTATGTATCTTACCCTTGCTCTGCTCCTCCGCAGCCACGCTCAGTCCCTGGCAGCGCTGCAAGCCTACGCGCACTGGCTCGCACAGTTCTACAGCGAAGTTCACCGGCAGAACCCGGAGCAGTTCATCTCTCTCGTCTCTACCGCTCTGGAGGCTATCACACCCCTCATCAGCTCTAAGGTACCTGGGCTGAGGGCTGAGGCTGGGCTTCCACCTAGGGCAGGAGACTGCTGTTGTGTTCAGGTGTTTAACGGTCTGCTCTGGACCGCTGTGGCTCCTGACGTGAACCAGTCTGAGAGAGCTGGATGTCTGTCTTCCAGAGCCACAGCAAGTGTAAGGCGAGACCAAGAGCAATTCTAAATAATAGCACTGTAGGGCAAGTTAATACGAGAGCGAGCGACTTATAGGCATGTAAACAGTCTAATGGCTTGAAAGCGGGGAAATTTCTCTCTTCCGCAGTATTAAGGGAACTGACCTGTGCTCTGATCGGCAAATAAATACTATAAACAGTCTTGCTTGCAAAAACCTAGTAGGGGTGGCTTGCTGTGCTGTCTGACACCAGTGTTGCACCGTATGGTTCTGTGTGGTGGTGTTACTGGGCAGCCTGACCGTGTGCCTCCTCCGTTTCAGGTGCAGGAGAAGCTGCTGCTGTCTGCGTGCCACCTGCTAGTCTCTTTAGCCACCACGGTGCGACCAGTGTTTTTGATCAGCATCCCAGCAGTACAGAAGGTGTTCAACAGGATCACGGACACTTCTGCTCAGCGGCTTCCTGATAAGGTGATTTGTCTCAAACATGAAGAATGTACATTAGATGCTTGGGAAGCTGTGTCTCAGTTCCTAGAGTAGTGAGGTATAACCTCAAAAAAAAAGAAAAAAAAGGGAGTGGGGGCCAGCAGTTGCCTCTGTACTGTGGATATCCAGGAATCCTAGTGATACAGTTTGTCAGTAATGATCTATTTCAAGCAACAGCATAAGGAAAAAAACACAATTGCAGCTCTTAAATCTTAATCCTTTCTCATTTGCTGACACAGTCCCTGACTCTGTGTTGTCTTTACAGTACTGACATGTTGATTCTGACTTACAGAAAGAGTTTTCTGTGAAACTTAATGTTAGCATTCCACATACCTCACTCTAAGTTAGTATTTATATTACAGAAGTACTGAAAAACCACAGTGGAGGTTGGGATATGGTTGTGTTGTGTGCTGGCGTGGAGGCATAAAATACTGTACAATCATAGAAGCTTAGTGTGTAAACCAGATGAGGACTAATGAAAGTGGTATCATCTTTGTTTTATGAACATGAAGAACAGAGACTTACTGTTGCAGGGGAGGGCTGACAGAGCTGGGAGATGGTTCCAGCCCTTAAGTGATGGAGCTTTGCTTCTCTCCAACTTTGCAGAGCTACTAGTTTCTGCTTGGGCTCAACTTCTGCTATTGAACTCTTTCCTCAAATAGTGAGCACTGCTGGATGTCTTGCAGAGCTGTAAAATGTCACTCCAGGGTTCTTCTCTAGCATAAAGTGAATAGCAAACACGGTAAAGCTCTATCTCTTTGCTTAATGTCTCATTGCTTCTAGGCTCAGGTGTTGGTGTGCAGAGCACTGTCGAACGTATTGTTGCTGCCCTGGCCCAATCTTCCAGAGAGTGAACAGCAGTGGGCAGTTCGCTCCACCAACCACGCCAGCCTAATCTCTGCCCTCACGAGAGAATACCGCCAATTAAAATCCAATGCTATCTTGCCACAGAGGAAAGTACAGCTGGAGGACAGTAAGTACCAAGCCTCTTGGTGTGTGCTGTCTTCTGACAGCTGCAGTGCAAACTGCGGATAGGCATCATTAAGCTGGTTTTCTAATAATCATTTTGGCTGAGAAACTGTATTTAGCTTATGGGGGAGGACAGGAAAAGAGCAATTTATGTTTTCTTTCTTTTTTTAAAGACCCTTCTTCTGTGGGTGTGTAAAGGGCACTCTCACCCCAGGTTGCCTGTAAACTCTTCCATCAAAGTACTGTCTTCCTCAGTCATGCAGGGAAGGTGGGATCAAGTTTGTGATAAAACTTTGAATAGCAGCGATTGCATTAGGAATACTTAACAGCCTAATGCTGGGACTGCCACACCATAGTATTAGAAACATTGATTGGAGGTAACGTTAATGAAGATTATGGTTAAAAACACTTAAGGGGAAAATAAGAATTTCTTTCAGACTTGGGAAGTACTGTAGAGCGTGTATATATGTAAGAGGAGAGCCCTCAACTGATGGGGTCCAGACACCTTTGGAAGTTTCTGTGTATGTTTTGGGATTGCTTCATTTCTTGCCTCTGATGAGTAGTTTTGACACATGCAGGAAGTATCACCCCTCTTATTTTGCAGCCAAAGTGATCATCCATCAGACACTCAGCGTTTTAGAAGATATTGTAGAAAGTATCTCTGGAGAATCCACCAAGTCTCGACAGATCTGTTATCAGTCGCTGCAAGAATCCGTGCAGGTCTCACTAGCCCTCTTCCCAGCTTTCATTCATCAGTCAGGTATAACCATAGGACAGGCTTTAATGCTGTGAGTAGCTTTATGACCTACTGATAACATCCAAAGTCCATCAGCATAGAATCGTGGTGGTGTTCATGTGAAGTGTGTGGGTTTGCTGTGCCTAAGTGTAATGTGAGTCTGTACTTCTGGGTGGGCTGGGCTGAACGAGAACAGGGAAGGGAGATCTCCTCTGCCATCTAGGGCACAGGCGTGAAGGTTTGTTGCACTTCCAGAAGATGGAGATGCCTTGTGTTGTGTTCAGCAGTGAAACAAGAATGGAGCTGATCCTGAGCACAAAGAAAACTTTTAACATACCCTGTCTGGCTATGTTTGCCACTTACTTTCTCTTCAGAAGGTTGAAGACAAAGAGGAATAGATCTCATCAGATTAAGTCAAGTGATGGGGGGGGTGGTGTTCCCCCCCTGTAAAGGAAAGGCTCCTGAGATGTAACCAGGACTGTTGCTTGGCAATCTTGTGGCCAGCGTCTTACATTTTGTATCACATCAGGGTAGCTGGAATGCCCAGGGCTACAGCAGCTTCTCTCTTCAAGAACAAGGCATTCCAGGAAAACATTTGGAGCTAGGTGGGATTTTCTCAGTGAAGCAGGTGTGGGGGAGGCGAAACGAAGTTGAAATGCAGAGAGGATCCAAGACAGCAAGCTGATGCTGTGACTCCAGTGAACTGTTGTCTTCAGAACAGGCTAGCAGCCTCATGCAATTGCTATTTATTGGCTATAAAAGGCTGTATGAAGGAGGAGTTGCGCAGCTTCAGCTTACCGTCGTTATTCAATAAGGCGTGTTGGGACTGATGAAGAATTAGCTGCGGTGCTGATCAGCACAACCATGTGCTGAAAATGGCTTCTGAAGTCAGAAGGGTCTCTTCAGTTCCTGCCAAAAAAAAAAAAGAAGCTGGATTCCATCTCCTAGCCACCCCAAGCTGTGTAGCTGTTTTGGATTTCCTGATATTTCCTGTTAACCCTGTACGAGCAGTGAACAACTGGAGATCAGCCCAGACCATCACCAGGGCTTTCTCCAGGCACTCTGTGTAGGCAGACCAGACTAAGAGCCTTGCTGATAGTATCGTATTTGTTCTGAGTTGTTCAGTGCTGCCTGTACTTGTCATCCCTGGTGGTTTTCAGAAATGGATGAACATTTTTTAAGCCCTGTAGTACCAGCTGTTGGTTTCAGCAACCTAATGGCAACCCTGCTGCTAAATTTCCAAGAGTAAATAGGGTTCCCTGTACAGAAGGAGCAAATCTCACATAAAAGACTTATTGATGCATTTGAATGTTACCTTAACACGTTCTTTTGGCTTTCCTGTTCTTGTCTTAGATGTGACCGATGAGATGCTGAGCTTCTTCCTCACTCTGTTTCAAGGACTGAGGGTGCAGATGGGAGTGCCTTTCACCGAGCAGATCATACAGACCTTCCTAAACATGTTCACCAGGTATTGTCCTGTGTTGGTCACTTCTTTGTTATCCCTTGGGATGATTTATTTTGGTAAGCTGCTCACACAACGGGTCCCTGCCGCTAAAGAGCGTAGTGTTTCCAACCCCTTTGTGTCCAGACTTTTGTCATGTCCCAGGGCTAATTCTAAAGAAAATGCTTCCAGGTCTGAAGTCACCCAGCACATGCACATCAGTTGTACAGGCCATTGTGCAATTTCATCTCTCCCACGGGCTTTCTGGAAGTGTGTGATACTGAATTGGAGTCTCACATTGCCTATTAGCTCCTACCCAAGATCTCAGGGTATCCCAACAATCTCTCAGGCTTCTGTTGGGGAAGGGGTTCTATTAAAACCTAGCTCCCTTCTGTAGCTTAGGGTACTTGGTCTGTATTAGTTGAGCAAATTTAAAGGCACTACCTGCTTTCCTTTAAATTAGATAAGCATGCAGATCTCTGGGAAGGTTCCTATGCAATGACTTTGTTTTTGTTGTAGGGAGCAGTTGGCAGAGAGCATCCTCCATGAGGGCAGCACTGGCTGTCGGGTGGTGGAGAAGTTTCTGAAAATACTACAAGTGGTGGTACAAGAGCCAGGCCAAGTATTCAAGCCTTTTCTACCCAGCGTCATCTCACTGTGCATGGAGCAGGTCTACCCCATCATTGCAGAGGTAGGGCTGTTCTCACACGAGGTGAAGGAAGGGGGAGACGGGAGGGGAAGGCATTGCTGCGGGTGTGGGAGCAATGACGCTTTTTGCTTTCCAAGAGCTGTAAATATCAGTCCCTGTGCAGGGAAAACTGAGTGACTAGGCAGTGGGTGCCTAGGAGTGGAAGCAGCATGGGTGGAGGATTTTGTCAGGAATTGACAGAGGCTAAAATTACAGATGTGCTCAAAGCAGGAGGTAAAACTCAAAACTCGATGATGTGTTCTTAGCATGATCCAACAGCTGCTGTGTTTGGTGCCTTCCTTAGGAGGAAATACTTTGATGCTCTGGTACCTTGGCTGCAAAGCGCTGCCCTGGGTGGCCACCTGGCAAGGTGCTGCTAGAGTGGTTTCCAGCACAGGAGCCTGCTTTGAGTTGTTTGTTCTCCTCTCCTCCTAGCGCTCATCTCCTGATGTGAAAGCAGAGTTGTTCGAGCTGCTTTTCCGGGTCCTCCACCATAATTGGCGGTACTTCTTCAAATCTAGTGTGTTGGCTAGTGTCCAAAGAGGAGTAGCAGAAGAACAGATGGAGAACGAAGCACAGTTCAGTGCCATTATGCAGGTAACTTGGCTACTCCCACGGTTGTCCAGAACCCTTTCTGCAATGGAGCATACGCTGCTTGTGGCAGTGCATTAAACGTGTGGCTGATGGGGATTAGACCACGTCTTGAGTGAGGTCTTGCCTTCAGGAACCTCTGAAAATCAAAGTGCTTGTAGAATGGTCTTGCTGATGTGCTCACAAGGCACGGTGCCTCACTGAGCAGGGGAGCAAGCAGTGAGGACAGAATGTTAACTCCTTTCCGTTCCTCATCCTGCATCTGGACCTAAAAATATATTACTGACGCTGACCCATTTACTTCTGTTACAAGTCTTGTGGTTAGCACTAGGACAAATTGTCAGTGCAGGAAAGTTTTCCTGAGACCAGGATGTCTTTTGGTTTATATGGATTTGTTCTGTGCTGTACCATTGGATCTGGTAGAGAAGGGTCAGTGGGGTAATGTCCTGTAGGCTTTGGCCTGGGGAATAGAGAAGGCAGAGGCAGTGTGCCAGCATGTACGCAGAGCCAGCACCAATCTTCTCAGGTTGGGGATTTTGAATTTTTAAGAACAACAGACTGTATTCCACATGTTACTTAGGTCAGAGCTGGCCAAATGAGTTCCTGTGCAGTTCCTAGGTGTAAGAACTGTCCCCAAAACAGGTAGTGCAACTTAAAGTAAAATCAGAAAAAAATCAGCCTCCTAATCTGCTATCAGAGTACCTGGTGTGGGGCCCTTCACCTCCAGCCCACATCAGTGTAAACAGAAGCATGCTTGCACCATGCTCTGCAACCTCAGAGTAGGGCTTGTTCCTCCGAGGGCACTGAACACCGGAGCGGAGGGCCATGGCTTAGACTTCAGGACTTCTTGCAGAGCTGCCCCATCATGGGGTGCTTCTGGAGACTGGGTCCCTTCTGATACATAAGTGAAGAGGGAGCTCTTGCACTGACATAAACTGTATTGGTGTTTCTCTCCGGCCTTTCCTTATCTTAGCATCTTTTGATGTGAATGAGGCCCAAGCAGGTCCCTATGCAGGGCTCTCCAAGCATTTCTTTTTCCCCTGTAGCAGTGTAACACCTCCAGACTCACCCAAGTGCCTTGTTTTGGAAGACATTTACATGGTAATCTCAGTATTAACTTCAGGCTGGTTGACAATACTAAACTACTTGTTTTACAACTTGGCTTCTGTTGTTTAGATACAAAACTCTTACTTAACGTTCTGTAAATGTTCTCCACACAGCCAGTGTTTTGTGTTGAGGATATTAATAGTTTTGTGTGCTGGTTTCCACCAGAGATCTGAGTCCAGAACTGGCTCAGTCTTGAAGGGCCTTGGGCCATTTTTGTCTTTTTAACAATAAAAGGCTGGTATGGGGGAATAAACTCTGCCGTTCGTGATGCCTTGAAGCATCATCTGGTAAAATTCTGCTGCCTATCTCTGTACAGAGCTTACCTCATCTGCCTACATCATCTGTACAATGTTTCAGAGGAGCTCAGGGTGTAAAAGATGTTTTATCACAGAGTCTGTGCAGGCC
>NW_009222956.1:4176-6714 GCF_000690835.1 Fulmarus glacialis | reverse complement strand
AGGGTCCAGCAAATTTTGTTCCTAGGCTCTTTACTGCTTCTGTAATGCCCAGGTCAGCCTCCCAGCTCCCATCACTAACTTCTTTCTAATTTAGTGCAGTAACATGTTAAACATATCTGCCAGTCTCCTTGGTCTTTTGACTTGGATTGAGAACCAAACCTGTGCGTGGGTTCTGGTTTTGTTCATGCGTGCTGTGCTACCTTAGGTAGCGTCCCTGAGAAACAGCCAAATTCCTTCACGAGCAAACTGCCTGTCAAGGGAGCTGTGCTCAGCAGCTGTGTTCCTCTTCAGTGCAAGCTTGGCCCACCTCTTCCCAAAGGACCCAGCTTAGCAACTGTTCTGCAAGGACATGACCATGTTTCCACTAAAATTTCTTCATTCCCGTTGGTCTGGCAGCAGCACAGTTGACTTAACTGCCTCTCTTATTAGTTTGCTGCACTGAGAAGCAGCAGAGGCTCCCAGGGGTTTGTTCTGGTGTCAGGGTGAAAATGGTGTTCTGCCTGGCAAGTCTGATATTACTGATATCAGTCTGATATTATCAGTCCCCTTCCTTCAATTCTGCTTTGTTCGTAGGCATTTGGCCAGTCCTTCCTGCAACCTGACATTCACCTGTTCAAGCAGAATCTCTTCTACTTGGAGACGCTGAACACCAAGCAGAAGCTGTACCACAAGGTGGGTCCTGGTGGACCATTGTGCGCACTGTGCATGGTAACAGGCGGGTGCTGTTTTGAGGCTTGTTTGAAATGGCTCAGAAAGTGAAGGTCAGGATCTGAGGGCTTGTATGCCACAGCCTTTGGTTGGTTGCTGTGATCCTGATGGACACGTTGCTGGTCAGTGGCATTACTGCCTCCCTGATACTGCTGCGGTGGGCCCAGGAGGGATCCCAACTCTAGTCAGTCAAAACAAAGCCTTGATGTGTTCCCTCCTGTGACAATGAGGAAAAGCAAAGGACACACACAGTAATGGTGCTGTTTGTCTGAGGAAGTAGAAACTGGGATTGTCTGTGGGACAGTGGCAGAGTCCCTCCATCATTCTCATCTGGGTCAGCTGCAGAGTATCTAGTATTTACAGTTGTCACTGCCAGGTGGTTGTCTCCACTGCTGTCATGGAGGACCCATCCTCCAGACCCTCTAATTTAGACCTGTTAGCTGCTGTCATGAAGGATTAAAGTTGGAATCCAGGGTCCTGCCCTTGTGGTTAGCCTGTGAAAGCAGAGCTTTCAGGTTTGCAACTGTGGTCACCACTCAAGGACAGCCCATCATGTTAACAGCTGCCTGTTGCAGACTTTCAGGCAGCTAGCCAGATTCCCTGGCTTTCAGGAGCACTGTGCAGGGCTAAAACTGGCTGGAGTTTGACTGGGACTTGATGCTGTTTGCTTAAATGCCAATGCTTAAAACTTGGGTCAGACGCCTGAGGTAAGTGTGGCCAAATTCACCATTAACGCTGATATTAATCTAGCTTATTGTAGCCATTTGTGATCTTGGCTTGGCTTGGAAGATACCTCTGTGCTCGCAAGAGTTTTCTGATAGCTCATAAGCTGCTGGTGTTGAAGGGGTCCTGTGCAGCCATGCTCACTTGCCTGGTCTGACCTCGATGAGTTTGTACTCCTGAAGCAATGTGCTGGCTGCTGTGGTCCCTCTTGCGGGAGGATCGCTGGTGTGAAGACGCCTAACTGTGTGCTTCTCTCACTGTGCAGAAGATCTTCCGGACAACCATGCTGTTCCAGTTTGTGAATGTGCTACTTCAGGTGCTTGTCCACAAGTCGCATGACCTGTTGCAGGAGGAGATTGGCATTGCCACCTACAATATGGCCTCAGTGGACTTTGATGGCTTCTACTCGGCCTTTCTCCCCGAGTTCCTGGCCAGTTGTGATGGTGTGGACTCGAACCAGAAAAACGTGCTGGGAAGGAATTTCAAAATGGACAGGGTAAGAAGGGGAAACACTGCAGCAGGGTGCCAGTATTCCCAGGATGCTCCTAGAACACGCTGCAGCCGTGAGCTTCTCAGGGCAGTGTTTTGAGGCAGTACCTTTTGTTCTAAACACTTCCATACTCAGCAATGCCTAGCCAAGGATTTTCCACTGTAGGTAGCAGAACTGCCATCTCATCTCTCGGATGCTGAATTCTTTGGGAGTTAGGGAATATGTTTCCCAGAGGAAGTTTTCATAGGGGTAGACTGACATTTTCTAGAGTGGGACACTCAGGTGCTTGCCAAAATCTCCCTCCGGCTGCTGGCTAGATGTTTGAGGATTACAGTGAAGACAACAGCAGAGTAGCTGCAATGCCTCACAATTCTTTCAAACCCCTCATATGCACGTGAAGCAAATGGGGTGTCTATAACCTCCCTGTGGAACATCATGGCAGTGCAGCAGGTTGTGGCTTCCATCTGCTGAAACTTGCTTGTCCATCACGTGCTTCCGCTCCCGTGGGAGACGATGGGGATTTGAGACCAAGGGTGAGGGTGGGAAAGGAGCCTTGAGAGAACTACTGGACTGTAGAAGGCAATTGCTCTTCAGGAAAACTAGCCCTTGTTATGGGG
>NW_009222956.1:323-4143 GCF_000690835.1 Fulmarus glacialis | reverse complement strand
GCAGATGGCCGAGTCGTGACCGTTCGTGTAGCGCCTGACTGCACGCCGAGAAACCGGTGCCGTGAACAGAGCCCAGATCTCTGTAGTCAGCTCTGGAGCCGTCTCTGCTCCCTGTACGTGGGCTGCAGAAACGTGGGTTTCCTGGGCTCAGACTCTGGAGGAAGGGGTCTGTTGTTCTCATGTATGAAAAGACATGTGGGTGTCTGGCCCTCTCGGTTCCTTTCTGCTCTCCACTGTAAGACAGTGCTTGGAGGTATTATGCTGTTTGCAGTACAGTGTGTTGTTTGATCTTTTCCAGGATCTGCCATCATTTACCCAGAATGTGCACAGACTGGTGAATGACCTGCGTTACTACAGACTCTGCAATGACAGTTTGCCCCCTGGAACTGTGAAACTATAGTTACTGCACTGGACTCGTGTTTTGATCACTGTAGGGAACGGATCCATGTTTCGTTTTGCCACCACCTTCTCTCCTCCCTGGTTTTGTCAGTACTGCAGGACGCGGTGTCTTGCACATGGGCACATCTTCTTGAATTCACGCACCACGCTTCCTTTTTTTCCTCTCCCAACCCAAAGGCCCCCAGCTGGAGTCAGCACTGTCTGCAGGATGTGTCTTAACGCCCAACCGCAGGGCATCTCAACTGTACGGAAAGTCCTCTCGCTGGGGTTTTGTTCTACTAACGTAGCACTTTGTTGCGTCCAGAGATTTCTGTGGAGTTGTCTTGAGAGATCATGTACGTATCAAACATGAGGCAGAAGCGCCAAAGACTACTTCAGACATTCGTACCTTCGTGTCATTCCACCTTCCTGCCCCTGCCCAGTTCTCGGAGGAGGAGACTCGTGATGTTGGGACTGTTTTGGCACTTCTGTCACTCCCTTTGTTTTTAAATTGCCTTGAAAACCTCCCTGCCGTTTGTGGGGATTAGAGACTTTTTTGGTTTTTTTAAACGTTTTCTCATCATTCCATTGTGATACTAAAACAACATGCTTAATGGAAATAAAGTGCTTACTTTGTTGTTTTAAATAACTTGTAACTTGTTTTAGTTTCCTTGTAGGCCTGTCTGTCACCAAGCTGTTCCGCTAGATGAAAATGCATTTTGTGCTGCAGGCAGCGATCTGCAACCTTTCCCCATGATCAGGCAAGGAGGTGTCTGCGTTGCCCGTGCTGCGCCCTGGGTGCAGAAGTGCCTCGTCCGGGCTCCATGCGAGTCGGACGGTGCCCTGAGAGCTCTTGAGAGGTGCTGTACTGAACTGGTGCCCATCAGTGACTTCTTTCTCCACTCTACCCTCATTGTGTTTACCACCTATGTTCCCTGAGGTTTTCTGTTACCTGTTGTGATGATCTGTTTATTCCCTCCAGCAGACTGTTGCCTGAATTTATCAAGAGCAGCCTAACGTTCACGGCGTTGCATCATAGGAGACCTGAGCTGAGGGCCAGCGGCTGGCCAGAATGACCCGACAGTGGCATCTGAGCATAAGGTTAAAATCCCAGTCCCCAGTCAGACAGGACCAGATTTTGTGGGGCTCGTGAATCTCTGATCGTGCAGCTGGGAAGGATTTTTTTTTCCCTGAAGTCTCTAGTCGGGCAGCTAGTGTAGAGCATTAAGTCAGCCTTAATTCTCTGCGGTTACAGGGGCCGCTGCAGTAAGGGCTGCGTGGTGGGAACAGGACCTGTCACTGTGAAGGGAGCAAGCCTGGAGGAGGTGTTACGGTCAGCATGGGTTCTCCTGTAAACATTTGTAGACATGGACTTGAGGTGAGATGGCTGCATGTGGGCAGCTGGGAGGTATCAGGGGTCAGATGGAGTGTAGGGAGCACTTGCTCCACAGTTCCTTTAGTTACAGTTTTATAAAAAACCAACATCCTGCGATGGGCGTGTTTGCTGTTTGGAGATAACATACGCCGTTTGGATAACCTGTGTGCTGACAGAGCCTTGCATCCAGGCTGTCTGAACTGGGACCAGTTTGATGTTTGCGCTTCATACCCTGCAATGAGCAGCTTGAGTTGAAAGTTGCACATGAACCGGAGTCCAGCCTGCCCAGGACATGCCTCATGGTCCTTGCAGCTGAGGGCTGTGAACTGCTGTCTGCAGAGGTCACGGGTGGGTGAAGACCAGCGTGAAAGTGGGTGATGATCTGCCACCAGACTGCAGAGCTCCGACCTCCCCTGAGAGTGAAAGGCACGGAGCTCCCCGCAAGCCAGAACCTGCGCCAGGAGCGTGTGGTTCGGAGTAACTCAGTGTCATTGTCTGCGCTTGAAACTTCGAGTCCTTGTTTTTCCTGGTGCATGAAAATGCGCCTCTCCCTGCCCCCCCAGTACCTCACAGCAGTTACTCAAGCCACAGTGGGGGACAGTGGTAGCTGTCTGCCGCCACCTCCACCAAGCGCCCTGGCTGCGGCTTCCTTCAGAGATGGGCTGAGGGGACTTTGTCGCTGCTGGCACAGTTCCCCTCCCGGCATGGCTCTCCGTGCTGGTGGTGCTTCTGTTTCTTGCAAAACAGAGGGTGAAAGGGCATGTTTTTTCCCTTGATCAAGGGCAGCAGCTGGAAGGTGGCCAAAGCCCAGGCTGGAACTTGCCAGCCCTTATGTTAAAAGCTCTTTCTCTTTTGCCAGCCATCACCTAAAGTGTGGGGCTGGCCGCAGCACCCTGGCCATCTGCATGAGCAGATAAGTATCGAAGGGCACCTGATTTCTATGTGTGTGACTGCCTTAATCTTCCCCAAGGCCACCCCTTCCTCTGTGCCATCACCCTGGCGCAGCAGACGCTGGAGAGGGGCCTCGGCCCCCTCTGCGGGTGGGTGTCACCAGCTTCTGGCCAGCAAAAAGTCTGTTTTGCAAGAGCAGGTGATCTCTGCCCGTGGCAAAGGCGCGTCGGGTGTTTTTGCAGCCGTGCTGAGCACAGCAGGCCCTGGGCTCCCCCATGTGCCCCCCAGGCTGTGGCTACCCCCCTGCTCCCTGCACTTTGGGGGATCAGGAAGGAAATGAGAAAGGAGATGGGGATCAAGGAACCAAATGCATGTTGGAGACAGGCTCCAGTCCAGCCCCCCCTGGGGCTCACGGCTCCTTGATCGCTTTGAGCTGGTGGGTTGGGCATGTTCCTCAACTCATCGTTCAAATTATCACAGGTTTAGAAAACGGTCTTGAAGTGACCAGGGGTTTCCATGAACTTGCAGATATTTTAATACAATGTTTGTGTCGAGCTGCTCTCCCCAGAGGTGCCTCAGGAGTTTGGGATGTATGGGAAGCTCGATAAAGAGATTTCCAGCATGGGGTCTGGGATGGGGCTGTCTGTACACACCAGACCCCAGAGAACCTGCCTTTACTTGAATCTCTTATAGCACGGAGCTGTGCCCCTCACTGCTTCGCAAACTCCCCGTCTTTTCTGCCTCCTTCGGCGCAGGCTGGGGCGAAGGAAGGGGGCCTGGTGCCCTGTCACCTCTGTGTGCGCAGGGCTTGTCCCCCTCCCTGCTTCCCACAGCCTTCGGTGATGTGGAGGGGCTCCTGCCTGGGCAGTGCTGCAGATGAGCAGGGCAGGAGAAGCCTCTGCCCCCCCTCCATGGCCTTGCACCCCTTTCCCAGCCCCGTGTCCCACGGGGAGGGCACCAGCCCGGGTGCACCCTGCTGCAGCCCTTCCCCGGGGCTGGGGGATGCCCGCAGCACCAGGCTCCCTTGCACCCCAGCTCAGGCTGGGGGGGGCTAACCCGGGGTCTCTCCTCACCTGGGCTGGTACCATCGGGGGCAAAGCACGAAGTAGATCTGGGGTTTTGGCAGGGTCTGGGTCCTCCATGCTTCTGAGTCACCCGTGGGATGGGTGGAGGCTC
>NW_009222956.1:0-209 GCF_000690835.1 Fulmarus glacialis | reverse complement strand
CCAGGTCGATTCTCCGTGCCAGGCATGCTCCGTACCGGGATGCTCCATAGCGGGGGGATGCTCCGTACCGGGATGCCCCGTGCTAGGGATGCCCTGTACCGGGATGGTCCGTACCAGGGGGATGCTCCGTGCCAGGGATGCTCCGTACCGGGATGCTCCATAGCGGGAGGATGCTCCGTACCGGGATGCCCCGTGCTAGGGATGCCCTG
>NW_009222955.1:356-638 GCF_000690835.1 Fulmarus glacialis | reverse complement strand
GCCGTTTCTTTTAAAGCTTCATGAAATAATTTGATCTGTCTTCGGGAGCGCGTTTTGTGCTTGAGTTTCAGGAGGGAAATGCCAGGGCAGGCAGTCCATCCCCCAGTCTTAGCTATGCCTCTGTGTAATGCCCTTTTCCCCCTCCCCAGCCCGCCTGATGACAGCAAGGTCCAAGGGCCCCCGTGAAGGGAAGCAAAGGGAAGCGCTGGGGATCCGCTCCCCTGCCACCTGGGTTTCGGGGGGGTTCTTCTGCGCTGGCTGCGGGTCCACGCATGGGGGTGG
>NW_009222955.1:0-319 GCF_000690835.1 Fulmarus glacialis | reverse complement strand
CGGGACAGCGGGACTGCCAGCTGGCCCTGACGGAAAGCGTCCCCGTGTCTGTCCGGCGTGGGTGACGGCAAAGCGCTGGCGCTAGTGCTGCCCGTACCTCCTGCAAAGTCCTCGCTCTCGGCGTCACACCTCGTTCCTGGCCGGTGCCCGGTCCTGCCTGCTCACTTTCAGCCTTTCGAGGGTGGCAAAAGGGACCTGCTTTCTGGCTTGACTCCCTGTCACCATCCCCAGTTTGGGAGCGGGGCGGCAGTACGTGGGCAGGTCTGGATCACCCACCCCCCCGCGGCCGACAGCCCAGGAGGGAGGGCGTGCGTGCACG
>NW_009222954.1:15433-18986 GCF_000690835.1 Fulmarus glacialis | reverse complement strand
TGATTCTAACTGAAGAGTGGAATTAAATTTTTTTCTCCCTCCTGTCAAGTAAAATTGTATCACAAGCTAGCCATGTAATTTTAAGCCCACTGGAAGGTGAATAAAGAGGACAATTTTTGGCTCAGGAGAGCACCAGCAGTAGCTCACTAATTGGTGTTAGCATATGGAAACTGAAAAACTGCCGAGCAGTTCAGGGCTGGAAATCAGGGGTAAACTTGGCTGGGCTGGAAACAACTGCAGCATGAAGGAATTATCCTGAGACAGGTGAGATATTTATTGTATGAAGCAAAATCTTTTGGTTTCTGTAGGAATTTGCTTCTCAACATTCCCCTCTCTCCCCATAGCCCAGGCTATCCCAGTGTGTCCAGTAGAAAGTTATTACCTCTCCAGTGAAACCTTACCCCCTCCTTACCTTCACAAAGCCCAGCCACAACATTATTGCTGCTTTTGTGGAATATTTATGCTTCCCAGAGTCTGTCTTTTCTCCAGCCCTTTCATCAAAAGTCTTTACTCTTTGCCATCTTGTTCCTTCACTATTTCATTGTACTTACAGTCTTTTAGTTCTCTTACTTATGATCTTGTCTCGTTCTTTAATAGCTTGAGAACTAAGGAAGGGATAAGACAAAGTAAGACCAAAAGCTAGTTCCTATTCTTTTAAAGCTAGTATGTAAAAAAGAAATCAATGTGATATCAGTACCTGATAGGAGTAGATAGCTCACGTAAGTATAAATGCCTTAGGTATAGCCAAGGTCACGTTTCCAAATGCTCAGTATTTAGTGTTTATATTATCTACTTTATTATTATCATTATGTGCCATAATGTATTTAAAGCTTAGTCATAGAAAATGAATATGGCATATCTACCTCAACAATTTTATGTCACAATTTTATGATGAAATTGGTATGAAAACAATCTCAAAATACTTTGCAAGAAGAAATTTCAAAGTTTCTTTCTGAGTGTATGAAAATGACCTTAATGGCATATTTTCTTCCAGTAATTTGAGGTTGTGTCACTTCAGTAATTCAAAAGGTGCATATAAAGAGTAAAATGGTAGTGTGATCACGTAAGTGCATATTATATTAAAATAATAGCATTTTTATTATATTTGTGGTTATTTTCATGTTGCTTGCTATTGTAAAGGGACATCCAAATAAAGTAATCCTTATTAAGGCAGGGAAGATTGTAATGAACACTTAATTGGGCTTTCTGAAAAATAGTGAATACGGATTTTCATCAATAATTCTGCTTCTCACCCAATGACTTCAAGCTGAATATACCTTTTTGGAAAGACATTTAGTCTTGATTTAGCAGCTCCCAAATGAAAAAGAATTTACCATGAGCCTCAGTAATTTGTTCCAACGGTTAATTATCATGCCTTAAATATGTACATCTTATTTTCAGCTTGCATGAGGTTTACTCATATATTAATTGTATATTTGATTGTAATTTGCCTTATCTTAGCTAGTTAAATGCATTGCACTTATTTTTTTTTAATTCCCTGATTGGATGACATCTTTAAATAACCAACTTAGCATGAATTATGAAGTTTTACAATCAATTATACAAATGCAAAATTCAAGAATTGAACTTCAGCTGAACCATCCACAGATAGTTTGTTCTGCGGTAGCCCTCCAGTTTTTGAATATGTGCAGGAAGAAAATGTCAAAGAAACCCTACCACAGCATGTCTTTATCCAAACATACCAATTTCTTACTGTTTCTTTTCCAGCTGATTTACTCAAAAAGCACAGAAATGCCTCCAATGTGTAGGGACCAGAGCCTGCGAGCACTGAGTTGTGTTCATCTGATTAAGACTGGTGGAGTCTACTGCTGGCTCATATCCCTTAAATGTTTTGTTATACTGCTGCCTAAAAGTATCATATTGTGAGATGACCGTATTTTGTGATGCTCTTAAATCTTTTGGGAAGGGATCAGTGGGTTTGGGGCATTACATTGTGCCAAGCGGTGCAGGATAGGACCAAAGACGATTATGGCAGATGTCCTGCCACCGCAATAGCCTTATCACCTATTCCTTTTCTAAGTTGTCCGCAGAGGTTTTCAGCTCTTCCATGGTATCTGCATATTGGTTTTGGTGGTTAGTAATTACCTCTGTGAGTCCATGCAGAAATATGCGTAATCAGAATAGTCCCGCTACAGTACTGATTAAAGTCCTGGCTTGCACTATTTGAATATTTTTTTTTTTTTATTTATTTCTGCTTAGAGCGGGTTTCCATAGATTGCTCAATGTTATACACAGTCCTGCTTCTCTGGCTGAAAAAGATCCGTATGAGATACATCTGTGGTTTTATTGAATACTTACTTGAATATTGCAATGTCAGAAGGACAGTTAGCTGAGAAGGTTCCTCCAGCTTCAACGAGATCAGTTTTCTTTATGTTTTTGGAGCAGCATGACAGAAACTCTGGATTTTCTTGTAGTACATACTATACTATACAGATGCTCAGGTAGTAGGGACACCTAAATTTTTAGATAAATTGATAGAGAGATGATGGATTGCTGAGCACAAACCTGAATTAATTTTCCTCTTACATGGGCAGTTCTCCAGAAGGTCCCTCAATCAAGTGAAAGTTATCTTTGAAGTGCTGTGATAACAGTGCACAGTTTCCAGACATTGATAACTCTGAAACCTAATGGTGACACTAAATATTTTGATTGCCATTACTTTACAGGTCTTGATTGGGAAGGCAGAGAGTGAAATAGTTGGGCATATGCATAAGTTCCTACAGCTGATATCAGTAAGACTTCAGTTCATTTGAAGTGTGTTCCTGAATACGCATGAAAGTATCCAGAGAAGTTTCCTGACTTGGGAAATAAGCCTGTTAGGGGATTTGGGAAATAGGCCCTTATACAGAGAGATAATATAGAGATAACATGCCTGAGATAAAAATGGCATTATTTTTCTGGCCTCTTTTCATTAACTAAAAAGGGAACCTAAGATGAGAAACTCGTATGTAAATGAAATGAGATGAATTCTTATCCGTGTTCCACGTGCACACTTTGATTTGTACAAAAGAATCACAGAAAGGAAAAAAAAAAAAGAATGTAGATGAAACTTGAAAAAAAGACTAACATTCTCATTGAAATGTTAACCTTCATTGAGATGTGTGCAATTCCATCAGGATTCTCCAGATTCGTCTTGCTTTTCAACCAAATGTTTTATAAAGCAAATCATTCACCAATCAATTTAATTCTCATTGGCATGACGGGATTTGGAGAGGGTTGGAAAGGATGCATGCTGTGGGGGCCAAGGTGGCACTAGAAGTGGGACAATGTTCTGTATTGCAGTTGGCAAGATCATAAAGCAGGGAATAAAAGGATAAAGATTAAACAGAGAGAAGCTGGTGTCAAGGAAGGGCAGAAAGGCAAGGAAAGGTTACCAGGCACGCTGGGTGGGAGGCATTTGCTTCAGTTTAAGTACCTGTGCTGGTTTTGACTGGAATAGAGTTAATTTTTTCCATAGTAGCTAGTATGGGGCTATGTTTTGGATTTGTGCTGGAAACAGTGTTGATAACACAGGGATGTTTTCGTTCCTGCT
>NW_009222954.1:0-15418 GCF_000690835.1 Fulmarus glacialis | reverse complement strand
CTCCTCACCCCACCCCACCAGCGAGCAGGCTGGGGGTGCACAAGAAGCTGGGAGGGGACACAGCTGGGACAGCTGACCCCACCTGACCAAAGGAATATTCCATACCATGTGACATCATGCTCAGCATATAAAGCTGGGGGAAGAAGAAGGAAAGGGGACGTTCGGAGTGATGGCATTTGTCTTCCCAAGTAACTGTTACGCGTGATGGAGCCCTGCTTTCCTGGAGATGGCTGAACACCTGCCTGCCGATGGGAAGTAGGGAATGAATTCCTTGTTTTGCTTTGCTTGCGTGCGCGGCTTTTGCTTTCCCTATTAAACTGTCTTTATCTCAACCCACGAGTTTTCTGACTTTTACTCTTCTGATTCTCTCCCCCATCCCACCGGGGGGGAGTGAGTGAGCGGCTGGGTGGGGCTTAGTTGCCGGTTGGGGCTAAACCACAACAGTGCCTAAAAGGTGGATCTCTAGGTTAGCACTGACCACCTTCATCACTCTTGCAGTCGAAGGGAATAAATAAGTGACCCCAGGGAACAACGCTTCCAACCTTTCATGTGGATAATGTTCACTGCCTTATGTGTCAGTCTCTCTCCACTGACGACTAAAGAAAGCCTGGTGTGATTACTTTGAGGGTAGATGAATCCCCTGTCCCTAGTATAGTCCATATTCCCTCCCAAAAGACGATGTAGAAGAGGCAGCTGATTTGTCTAATCTATTCTTAATAACCTACTAAGAAAGGAATTCTGTAACTGCAGACAGCCTGTTAGCAGCAATCTGCAGAGGGCTTTTCCTGTTATCTAATTTAAGTCTTTGCTGTTGGACATCAATCGGATTGCACCTTGCACTGGATTACATGAGAGGCCATACAAAATGAGGGGTCACAACTTTCTTTATTACCATCTTGATTGCATGTTGCCACACCTGTGCTCCTTTTCCTTTTCCTGCCTAAATAAACTCAATCTGCTTAATCTTCCTACAAACTTTCTTTGAACTTTTAATCCTATTTCTCTGTTCCATGATCTGGGACAGTTCATGGTTCTCAATTCATTATAAATTCAATTTCCATATATCTGTCAGCTTTCCAACCTCACTTGGACTCACTACAGCTGAGTTCCTGCCAGACCTACAGCCTAGGGAGGAACAGAAAACCTGCATTTAACATTAGCATGGGAATATTTTCCATAATCCAAAGTTGTGTATTTTTTGTCATTAGCTACAGGCATCCTTCTCTCACCTGCTCCCACAGGACTATATCCTGAGATGTGCAAATGTGTTACCGTGAAAGCACACCTCATGGAGCTGCAATCTGAAGAGCATCAGGAGAAATGCCTTGGATCCTCTTCTACTAAGCAAAGCAGCCAAGAGATAAATGTAACAAAGCACCGCACAGAAATGCTTGATTCTTAGTGCAGCTAGGAGACACATATATAATGCAGGCAGTAAATTGGGTTAATGGGTGTAAACAAAAGGTTAATGTTCAGAGGGGAGAAAAGGGCTGTAAATTGCAGGGTGAGGGGCTAATTTTATATGGCAGAATATAAATCCCCAACACTGTCTCTGGGGAGAGGTCACTGTTGAGATCCCCAGCGATGTTTTTCCTGGCCTGGATGCAAGGGAGCTGAGAGGTAGAAGAGAGTGGGCCATCCTCTTCTGTGGTCAGAAAGCTTAAGTAAATACTTAGTTTAGTTTCTGAAGATAAGTTGTACATACTCTGGAAAAGCCCTTTACTAACTGGGGGTTACTTAGTGAGTAAGAGCCACATTACACTGACGTGTGATGGCCAGTTTTCTAAGCCGGACAAGGTTTCTGTGCTTCAAGGCATCTGAAAGCTGGAGATGGGACACTGGGTATGATCTACCTGTGCCCCTAATTGCACTGAAAAATGTCCAAGGTTCCCGGGTAGTGTGTCCTGCTTATGCTTTCAGGTTTATTGCATTGCAAAGCTGGAGTCAAGAAGAAGTCCCAGTCAAACAAGCATGGATTATTGTGTGTTTTTCACCTCCTGCTATAACATAGGGTATGGTCTGCTCGCCAAAGCATTGTCTGGGCATTTCCATCTAGTGCATTTCCTTGTTCTCATCACAAGACAAACACTCTTGATCATTTCTGTTCATGTCCTGTGGTGCTTTTGCAGCTTAGGAGACTAAACATCTTATGCTTGGAACACCCTTAGGTGATTGCTCTTGTGAGGAAGAGGTTTCAGTGATGGTCAGAGGCTCTTCTGGTGTTCTGTTTTTATATTATTTGTTTATACTGTCATCTTTGCTTGGATGTTCAAACTGCTGCTAATCACAATCCTATCTCAGGACCATGCAATCCCAAGAAGTCTCCTTCTTGGTAGATTGATCTGTGATTTGCACTTCCCGCCATCAGCTTCTCAGTATATTCAGCATCCTTCTCTATTGCAGTTGTCTTCCAGAATACTGGCTTCTCCAATTGCTTGCTCTGACCATTCCAGAATCAGGAGAAAGGAGAAGTGTGGAGGTGTCTAATCTAGTCTCTCCATGGTTGAACCAGATCACGATAAATTAGTCGACAGGATGCTTTCCCCAAGTTTCTGCTTTGCCAAGTGCCTGTGATAACAGTGTGATGGAGTCCATGTAAATGAGATTGGATTTTTCTTTTTTTCAGTTCACGTTATAGCCTTTTATTAGGTCAGGATGCAAGAATTCCGGAAAAGAAAGACTTGGAAACATGCAGAGGGAAAGTTTAAAGTAAAGGGTTAAGATGAATTCTGTTTACTCATGTGGTAACTGGTACAGAATCAAATAGATCATGACCTTATTTCTGATGTTATCAGAAATTTGTTATAAGAATATGACCTTCAGGTTCAAGGTCTAAAAAGAATCATCTGTTTATTTTCTTTTCTATACATTTACATTTCATATACACTGTTTTTTTTCCTTGTGTTTAGGTTTCTATTGATTACTGTTTGACACATATCACATTTGTGTAGTTCATGGTGAATGCTTCATTTGTCCAAGTATTTGCTCACATCAGCATGCTCCTTGTTCTGTTTTAATTGAATACCTGGCAAAGGAAGTGTTCTTGAGTCACAAGTAGATATTCATCAATGATAAGAGTAAAAAGACTAGATGCCCCAGGATGTTTTCTTTATTTATGACAGTGAATGTGATTTAGATGCGTGGAAATACAGGAAGATCCAGAAAAAAGATAGTTACAAATTCACACAGAAAGACGAACAGCAGTCTAGAGTCGTCGGCATGTTCTCTGCATGGATCCTGTTCTTCTAAAGAGAAGTTGGACATCGAACAGCAAGACCTGTGCTGACTCCTTTGAGCTTTGCTTGTGTGACTTTCAATATTTTCTACCTGGATCAGGTCATCACAGTTGGAACAACCCATGGCCCATATGCTTGCAAAATCCTCCCTGATTTTTCCTTCGTTTTCCTGGGAGTAGGGAAATGGGAGCATGAGATTAGCTTTTGCAGCTCCTGCATATTGGAACTCATCTGAGCTGTGGTGACTTATGAATTGCCTGGAGAGAGGATGATGTTCGCCTGTGCACTTCCACCAGCTGCAAAACACAGTGCTTGTCTTACAGAATCAAAATGTGAGCTCACGGGATCACTTTCTTAACACGAAGGAAAGAAAACAGAAATATTGCTGGAAACAAACAGTCCAAAAAAATTCGGAAGAAACCATGACTGCTTCAGTTCACTATACCGATATGGCCGGATCCAAGCTAAATACACTCTCTGGTTTTCTTTTAAAATAGTGACACAGATCTTATTCTCCATATTCAGGTTTTTCAGCTGACTTTGCCCTGCTCTCTCAGGGCTGTGTCAGTGGGTGTACACCCTGGCAGCAATTCCAACATGAACAACAGGAGAAATAAAATTCCAGGGTAAAAGTCTGAGAAATTTATTACTCATGTACTTGCACACACCCTCCCACCGCTACCAAGGCTGTTCACAATAGGGGTGAGCCTCTTTAAGTTAAAATTGCGCTTAAGAGCAAGACTTCTATGTTGTAAAACCTTCTTGTAAAATCTATAGGAATGACTAACGCTTTCCCTCCACGAAGGTCAAGCAAATGCTTTTAATTATTGCAGGTTATGGCACCTTTGGCCAGCCTGGGTGAATACCTAAGTATTCCACGCACATCTACCTCAATTTTTAAAAGAAATTAATTTGCCTCTTTCCAAACTTTTGTTTGCTTTCTATGAATACTCTAGTGAATCAACTTTACCTCAAAATGCTCATTTTTAATTTGAAGGGCAGGTTTCAATCGCAAATTAACCACACTGCCACCTGCACTGATGTTGTCCCCGGGGAGGACTCAGTATGTGGGAATGTCATTGTAAGAGTTGCTGAGCACCAAGATGCATTTGAAGACTCGGGCTCGGAGGCCCCAGCAGTGCAAAAACCTTCATCCCTCTAAATGTAGATGCTGTAGCTGGTTCCTCAGGGTAATGCAGATACAATTTTACTGATTGATTAATGCAGAACTCAATAGTTACACAGAAATAACACAGGACCAGCAGAGAAGTGTGCATTGAGAACACACAATTCGGGAATTCAAAGATCATAATATCATGTATTAATTGATAAATAAACCCATGAACCATTCTGAATAATGGATGGTTTTCAGAATATGACATGCCGAAATTGGAAACAATGCAAGCTGCTCACTACACAATATTTATGCTTGTCTACAGGATGGAAAAATGTGAACGTTCAACTACAGAGGCAAGGAAAATTGGACATGCTCCAGGGAGCTCATGATCCATGCATTTCATGAGATGAAACAGATGGATGAAGCAGATACATGGAGTGGGTAGGAGGAGGTGGGAGGATATGTTAAAGGAAATGGCTTTGTAGAATTAGCAGCACTTCATTTTCTAGCACAGATCTCCCTATGACATCAAAGAAGTCACTTAAGACCAGGGTTGTTGTTTTTTTTTTTTTTAAATAATATCTGAACAGGTGTTTGGAGGAATTTTAAAAAGTGAGGAATTTGGGAACTCTAATGGAAACAATGAGGATTTGGGGATGTTTGTTCTTCTGACATTGCACTTAGAAATCTTGCTCACTGTCTGTGATGCTGATGTCCAAAAGGTAATGGACAGTCACTGATTGAAATGGGCTTTGAATTAGGCCCTACACTCTAGGTGTTATCGAGTTTATGGAAATAAATCATTCCTTTTTATAAAGCTTTTGAAAATCTGTAAGTGAAAAGACCTAAGTTATAAGGTATTAAAGAAAGAAAAAACCCCAAACCACCATCACATATACATACTTGTCATGGTTAGATACCTTTACACGTCCCTCTTCATGTGACAAATGACACTGGCATCTCCAGAGTTATTCCTGCGCTTAATCACAAGTGCTGATTATGCATGAAATATTTCTGTTCTTTCTTGCTAGAAATGTCCTAAATGGCTGGTTGGATGCCCAAGGCAAGGAATTATCTTTCAACTAGTCCTGCCTGTTAGAAACGAATTACCCTTTTCCACTCCAATTCTTCCCCAACTTCTGTATCTCCGCAAAGCAGGAACTTGCCTTTTCGTACCTCTAAACCAGCACATCGCAGAGGGTTTCTGCTGTCCTGGTGAAGCAATACACTTCGTTGAGTCCCAGGCATTGGTATTAATTGATGGTTGTTTAAAAGCAAGAAACAGGAGAAAAAACAAGTACGTGAACTTCTGATGTTCACAAATCATCAGAAACGAGTTCACCTCTGGTTAGTTAATAAGGGTAGGGTCTGGCTCAGAGAAAGACATGCAAGCTCAGTTCAGGTTCATAGGTGTTGCCTAGGTAATTTGAGAGGCCCCAGCATATATGAGACATCTGTGCAGGCTAATAAATATGGTGTAAGATTAACGGGAGACCTGTGCCCTTCTAAAGCAGGTGTTGGAGACCAGATATCATGCACTGGAGCCTCTTAAATCACATCAGACACTTGTTTCAGCAACTAAATTGTGTCCATGATCTCTAGTAACAGCGATGGGAATTCAGGCACCCAGTGCATGTACAAGACTATGTTTAGGTGCCTTTAATCTGCGATCAGATCAGTCTTATCCTAACTATGCACTTGTCCTTCTCCCCTTACTCCATCCGCTTTTTCCCAATGCTCATGAGGGACCATGCCCCTCCACAGTCTCTGTGAGCCGGGAATTGATGGCAGAGGCAATTTGGCTCTCAGTGCCCCTGGGAATGCCAGACCTCAGAGGCACGAACACATCACGCCTTAGCAAATCACTGCAGCACTCTTCCATGTTCATGCTGTGTTCGTGCTACGCTCATGCCATGTTCCTGTGTCCGGGAGGTGCGAAGCAATTTGATCGGAGTCTGCATTCCCAGGAGTGAATCAGCTCCTGCATAGGACCCCAACTGGTGGAAGATAAGAGCTTGCCTGATGGTCCTTTCACATGCATTACAGTGCAAACTCCCTGCCTCCTCCACATCATTGTCAATATTGTTGACTGATTTTTGAGGGCTTTTTCATCCTTTCCTACTTACTTACGCATTGCAGTCACTAACCATTAGCCACCCACCAATGAAGAGGCTTCTTTCACAAAACTCGTTAGTTATTGACTACTCTTCGTCTTCCTTTGAAACTTCAGAGAGAAAGCTCTGCTGAAATGCCTACAGAAAAATCCCCAAGAGGCAATGGGTAGAGGCGAGAGAGAAGGGACAGCAGATAGTGTTTTTCTATTTCTATTAAAATACGTTTCTATGATTCGTGACAAAGCACTTGTACCTACATGTGATTGAAGTAAGTTTGCAAACTCTTTGCTCTAGCTGTTGCTCTGCCTCTTCCTTTCATCTTGCTGTTTGTCATATATTCACTTTCTGCCTCTTGTCTTTTTTGACATTTTAGCTATCTCAGGGGGCAACACTGGCACTTTCACACATCACCATAATAGAAATAAAAACTTGAAAGATCGAGATCTGAGACCTGCCTATTCCTGGGACATTGCAATGCAATATCATGAAAGATGTAACTTGGCTGGATCCTCAGGAGATCACAAGAAACCTTGGAACCATAGCTCCTGAGAATAACAGAATGGTGAAGGCAGACAAACATCTATGCACTTTTTTTTCTGGTGAAAAATCCTATCAGAAATTGACATTTTTTTCTTTGCATGTGGTTAAGATGAAATTTTGTTTTCCAGTGGAGAAAATGTTTTATTTAAGTTTTTTTGATTAATAGCTCTGGCATGTCTACATTGACACATACTTCACACAATGCAAGCGGAAACTCCCTGATGATTCTTTCCAAATTCCTAATGAGTTTCAGCTCAGGATGAATTAAAACCTGTATATTTGGGTCATATTCTCCATCAGTCTGGACTGGCCCAGCTCTGATACAATCAGTTAAACCATATCAGTTTACATTAGCATAAAATTTGACCCAAAATTTCAGACTGAGACATACTAAATACAATTCCTGCCATCAGTGCTACCGAATGCATGGTTCAGAGATCACCAGTTACCTTCGCAATTTAAACCTGCTTCAGGTAGCAGACCAGCTTCTCTGTGTCTTATTGCCAGAATGAAAAATATCCAACTGGTGTAATGCACTGGGAGCAATTTCTTTCTGCTTGCATAACCCATCTGCAGGAGCTACGGCATTTCCCAAATATTTTATAACCAACAAATGAAGTATATAAAAACTAATCCAATGTATCAAGCCATTTTGGGTAGCTTTACAAGAATATTTGGCTACTAATTTTCAAGTACTTCAGGGGGAAAAAAAAAAGACACCGTTTAACATGTACTGAGATACTGTCATGACAGGTCGTGCATGCAGTAAATACCATCCCCAGCTGGAAGAGCTTCAGCAGCTGTATAGCCAAGCACAGCCCCTGCTAATGCATCGCCAATCTCCGTCCTTGGAGGCAGCTGGCTCAGGATACTCAGGTTTATGAGTCTGCTGGGCTGGCTGAGTTCACGTTAGCTACAAAGACCGCTGTCCTGGTTTCGGCTGCGATAGAGTTAAATTTCTTCCTAGTGCTGTGTTTTGGATTTAGTATGAGGAGAATGTTGATAGCACACTGATGTTTTCAGTTGTTGCTAAGTACCCTCCTAGTCGAGGACATTTAGCTCAAGAAAAAAAACCAAAACAAAACAAGCAATGGGAGCGAGCACAGCCAGGACAGCTGGGCCAGCTGGCCAATGGGGTATTCCATACCATGTGATGTCATGCTCAATATGTGAATGGTAGGCGTGTTCCAGAAAGTAGCGATCGCTACTTGGTTACCGGTCAGCGCGGGTGGTGAGCAATTGCATTGTGCATCACTCCTTTTGTATATTTTATCATTATCATTATTATTTTCCCTTTTCTGTTCTATTAAACTGTCTTTATCTCAACCCACAAGTTTTTCTCACTCTTACCCTTCCGATTCTCTCCCTGTCCCGCTGCCGGGGCCCGGGGGGGGAGGTGGAGGGGAGTGAGCGAGCGGCTGCGTGGTATTTGGCTGCCTGCTGGGTTAAACCACGACACATGCTCACAGCTTTAGGGCCCTGCAGCTTCGTTCCCCCAGCTGCAGGGATGACGTGCTGCTGGTATCACCTTAGGGTTTGGAAAAGTACCTCAAAATACAATATGCTCACTCTTCAGTTGACAGAAGTGCTTCAGTCCCTCAGGCACTCTTAAAAAATCCCCCCAGCACGATTGTGGGGTTGCAGCAGGTGCTGACGCCGAAGCAGGCAGCAATCATTTTTAATTTTGGGGGCTGACAATCTGATGTTAGGGCTGCAAGAACAAAGAAAGAAGCCTGAACATATCGAACCAGAGACATTCCTCCTGAGCCGTGAAAAAATAATAGCTTGACATTTTTAAGTGTCAATAGCCACAGCAGAGAGAGGGCTGAAGGGGACAGCAGTAGAATACCTGGCTGATTGCTCTGCTTCGCATATGCATAGTAACCTCCTTTTAATTCCAGCTGCACATACATTTTCTTCTGATCATAAGGTATTGAAAATGACTTGAAAGAACACACCCACCAAACCCTCCCATCCCTCCTCGATTTGGTTAATGAGGTCATTAAAAAGATGCATGAAAGACTTGCAAAGAAGCACTGAATTTTTGTGCTGCAGCAGCAATATCGGAGTGGACTGAGCATAGAGAAAGGCTATTAGGGAAACGAGTGTGTTTATTATATCTTTGAAAACAATTTTCAGCCCTTTAGCTACTATGTTGAAGTGACTTGAAAGTAACATGTGTGTACTGAGGAGCAGAAACGGTCTAGTGTAATGTAGCCTGAGAAATCCTTCCTGTCACAGGACAACGGTGTCCCGTTTTCTGCTGAGATCATCTCTGTCCTGCATCAGGGAGCACCTTCCCAAGAGAGATGATGCGTCCAGCCCTTCTCAGATTGTGGTCCTCCAGGACAGCCGTGGGACCTGGTACAGCTCACAGCTTTGTGGCCTGCAACCTGTACCCCAGTGAGATGTCTAACCCCGTAGTCAGGGAATAAGGAAAAAAATCTGGAAAACCTCTGGCATGGGAAGGTGGAGTCTCAGCTCTAGATCTTGAGGTTGAAACATTTTAAGATTTTAAAGAACCTCTGTTTTTATATGCCCCAGGTCAGACACTTGTAGAGAGCTGATCTCCTTTTTTTGCAGAATTTTACAGGTGTTTTCTCACTGCGAATAACTTTGGTTTGTTTGTCTAGTTCCTGACCTATTAGTGTCCTGAAGCACGGAAACAGGAAGATTACAGCACTGTGGATGTGCAGGAATTGGCACTTTCTGCAGATTAAATTGTCTGCAATGACACATTCTGGGTCTACATGAGAATGGGGTCCAGCATTACAAAAAAATTGATCTTGTGGGTAGATGTAACACAAACTGAAGGCACATGCTGAAGTTTTGTATGTGTCTGGGAAGATTTTTTTGTTTCACTCTTTTCCTTTCTCAGCTGTCGGCATCAAAGGCCATAGGATAAAAGGATGAACACACCTGCAGAAGCTACCACTTACAACTCTTTCCCTGCCATTTCCAGCTTGCAGCCCTTTCCCATCACAGAGAAACCCCACACACTGCACACCAGCCCTCCCCTCCAACCCAGCAGCTAATGACACAAAAATAACCCCCCCTGTGTGCACAGAGGTGCAGCACATAGGCATTTGAACTGCTCTTATTTGGGGAATTAGAATATGCTTTAATTTTCCATTGGGAAATAAATATATGTCATCCTGCCCCGAAGCAGCGTTAAGTGCACAATAGCTCTGACATCGCTGTTGTGCACTCAGCTGCCACATGAGTCATTGCCGTCTCTTGACTCAGAGATGTTTTCCTCATTAAAAGTTGAAAAACAAGCACAAGGGGCAAGAAGAAAGAGAGGGAAAGGTGGACTTTCTGGGCTTCTCTCAGAACTGAAATGAAAACTCTGCACTTCTGAAAGGACAGTGATTCCTCCACCCACAGTCCCTTTCTAAGGATCAACACTTTCTGTAGCTCAAAGGATGTTCTCCCTCTCTCCCGCACTGCAGAAATGGAAGAAATAATCAGCTCAAACCATGGCAAAAATCATGCTTGATGATTGATAGATTTTCACAAATATTTTGCCTCATTTACCCAATTGGCTGAGTAGTTCGTCCAAATCACTGCATCGAAGTGGTGATCGTAAAGTTTGTTTCAAAATCTCAAACAGGTTTTATTGTACCTCACATTGCAATAACAGATTAAGTTTCAGACTTTTCTGCATCCAGAATTGGCACGGTTTTCTAAGCAAAAGCTGAACAATATAAAATTGGACCTTTGCCCTCAGGTCACGGGAAAAAATATCAATGTTTGAAGAACTGAGCATTTATTCCTACTTTGAATAATCTGTATGCCAAATATGGAAGAATCAGGGATCCCATCCCTCTCCCCAAGACAGTCCTTGTGGTTGATGATGTGATGAATGAAGGAGAAGGAAACTGTGAAAAGTGAAGGAAAGGGTTTTTTTTGACCTTGAAGCATGTCTGCATGGAAAGGCAAAGGCAAACTGATGCTCTGTACTGATCAAACACAAACTTGTTCCCCTCAAGACCCATTGACCCACTCTAACACCATTGCAGACTGAGTGCTTGGACACAGACAGAGGAATTGGGGTCCATTTTCATTCTTGCACACATATACTGTCAGTCATGGATATTTTGCAGAAGCTTTGCCTTTGTGAAAGGAAGAACAGGCAAAATGAGACGCTTCAGTGTTGAGTAAGGATTGAACAAGCTGGCACCTGCATTTCGCAAATTTACTCTGAGGATATTTCTCTGTGGATATGGGCAAATTTCCCGGTCTGCCTTCATTCTGGGAGTTAGAAAACAAATTTAACTAACAGGAGAAAAAAATTACTAAGAAGAAAGAGTCCGTTATCTTATGAAGAGGTATCTGGTTCTTCCCATAGAATCATAGAATCATTTAGGTTGGAAAAGATCTTTAAGATCATCAAGTCCAATCGTAAACCTAAAAGTGCCAAGTCCACCACGAAACCATGTCGCTAAGCGCCACGTCTACATGTCTTTTAAAGACCTCCAGGGATGGTGACTCAACCACTTCCCTGGGCAGCCTGTTCCAGTGTTTGATAACACCTTCAGTGAAGAAATTTTTCCTTTCCCAAAGCATCTAGTCCTAGCCACTGTTGAAGACATGGTAATGAGCTGGGTGGACTATGCTTCTAGAATAGTATCTGCCAAAAGTGTTTGGTTCTTGCCTCTTGGCACTGCAGGTGCTGGGCGTAGTTCCACATACGCTTCCCCTCTTCTCCTCTCTTTCACTTTACACCTTCGTTTTCCATTAATTTTTTTTTTACTAAGAGGGGGGCTCCCTTTTAGCTGGTCATGATAACCTGGGTTTTTGACTAATAGGAGTAACACCTTGATACAAAACAACCTTTCCAGGTTCTTTGATTACTCGTTAGCTAAAATTTAGGGCGCTTATTCCAAGACAATTCCTTGGCTGTTTTTTTGGCTTAATGTTTGAAACTTCACCATCTACCTCAGTTTCTGGTTTCAGTGCTTTTCCCAAGCTCAGTCTCAGGTACTGGTCAGATTGCTCAAGGTCTGATTAAAGTGACAATTTGTGGGTTTCTAAAAATGTATGTTTCTTAGCTTAGTCCATGGTAGTGCAGATGAGGGGGCTTTTGACAAAAAGTGGAAGGAAGTCACTTGGTCCTGTGCATAAAGCTCTGGACTGACAAGGGGAGGTTCAGATCTTCACTCTGCAATAGCCTTTCTGGATAACAACAAAGTCAGTCCAGCTGCCTCAACATCCAGATACAGTCATTGAGATGGTCTAGGGCATTCTGCCAGGTCTCTACTTGCTGGTCCAGAAGGGCAGAGGCTTTTCTGCAACCCTGTGTTATAATATCCAGCTCAGTTTAGATGTCTTGGTGATATGGTAGTTCATGCAGCTGAATTGATAGTCGCTGGGATCTGACCTGTAATTCACTGTCTCTAGCCAAAGGATTTCATTTAATTGAATAGTTTGGGCTCTTCTCATCTCTGTGCCCAACTTCCTCACGTACCAAGAGAGAATAGTGACACTGAAGATGGCATTCAGTTTGCAAATTCATGAACCAGTTTGCAAATTCATGAACCGTAATGAGAGTTTAGACACCTACCGCACCTGCAGGTACCTCAAGAAAGATACCTGACTTCAGCTACTTTCATCTGTGAGTTGAATCCTACCCTAGTATCGTTTGTTTGTCACCTATCAGGAAGAGATTGTCCTCATGAGTTTGTGGAGTGCCCAGAGCAGAAGGATCCTGATCCTGATTGAAATCCCCAGAAGCTGCAGTTGGAGACCGGTCAGATCTGATAATCAGATTGTTATTTCCATATTGTCTCTCCTTCAATGAAACTGTTACTCAGGCACGTTCAGTAGCTTCAAAACTATGCTGGATAACTTCTTAACTGGAAAAAAGGTGATATTGCCTGTGATGAGCACTATTTTAATGTAGATGATAGATACTTTCTCAGGTGTATGCACTCCATCTCTAAGTGATAACATTTCATCGAAAACGCATCAGTGTTTAACACCTCTCTGACTTACCCTTTTGCCTTGGAAGGGGAACAGGGGGAAACGGTTTAGTCTTTTAGACTTTGCTGCTTCTTATTGATAAATGTCCTCTGTATTTCCATACTTTAAAGGAATGTTCTTGTATCATGATGAATAGCCCTTTTAGGCCCAGAATCAATTCAAACCTTTCCCATCCCAGTGCTTGAAATTCTTGGGAGGGTATTCCGATTTCCATAGTCTTGTTCGTTGTTATGCGACTGCATCAGCATTAGCACTGAAATCAATCTTGATTTACATTTTGCTCTTGTCCAGGTGCTCAGAGCAGCAGCTTTTCAATGCTTAGTTAGTGGACTTTGCACTAAATAAATTTTTGGAAGATTTACTAGTCTAGTGACATAAAATCTGGAAAGTTATTATAAAATTTGACACATATTAGCTATGCTATATGTTAAGGTTATTCCATCCTTTTAAAATACATTGACTGTAAATCTTGGTATTATTTTCCTTCCCATTTTTATTCTCTCCTCTTTGTTTCCAGATTGTAATTCTACAGCTGCTTAACAAAATGAACTCTTTCTTTTCCAGTTTTTCTTGGCACACACGACAAAAAGGCTCTGAAGTTCTAGAATAAAGACAAGGAACAATATTAATAAATATTTTGAAGGAAAATATCTTCCCTGTGCTGATAGGTAAAAAATATTCCAGGTAGTAATTAAAGAAAATAAAATGATTTGAAACCTCGCTCAACCTAAGTATTCCGCTGCCATGTTCAGATTGTTATTCCCAAACAAATCCACTCAGACGTTAGCAGGAAAACACATTCCAGTGATTTCTAATTATATCTAGCTTCTATTAATACCTTGAACCTTCTCTGCTCTGGACTTATCCTTGCAGCATAAGATGGAATATCTGAGTAAACCCAGCCATCTGTAATGTCAATGTACATGAACTAGTCCCTGAACCGGTTCTTCATGGTGCTGGCCCTCAGCCAGGAGCTGGAAACCAAGATAATTTCAGGAACCAGCAGCAGAAGAAAAAAACCACAAAACAACTGAATTTTGAAGAGTTTATTTGAAATATTCATTAAGAAATATATCAAAATAGTACAAATAGAAATACATAAGCAGTGCAATTTTCATAAAGGCAGAAGAAAGAATACTGACTTTTCAAAAAGTTTTAAGACGTTAAAAGCTAGTATAAAAGCTAATAGGCCAGCCTGTACGGGATATATCTTCTCTAAACATTAGAGATTAAACTGTGATGATGTCAAGGACTCCTTGCATCTGCAGATGGGAACCGAAGCATTCACACAACTCCAGCTGAAGGAAGAGTCCTCCTTTCCTTTACCTCGTTGCTACCTTTTAAATACGGCAAGTAGCTGTGCAGAATCTGTCACCCAGTCTATGTACTGTGAGGTTTTGTAGCCAACCTCATCATGTCCTCTAATCATTTTTTAACTGCGGAGCTGTAAAGTTCATTGCTTCTAGTGCCTCTTGCCTACAATCTTTTCTTTTTATACTTCTTTCTTCGGTGTGGAGTTTTTTAAGCTCACCTCAGAAAGAAGAACAAAGAAAGCATTTTAAGGGCTACTCAAGGGCTTCTACAAAAGTCTGTTAACATTATTGTATACCTTCTAGCATATATTGACTATGTATGGTTTAGATAGGAACAGTTTGCGCTTTGCACACAATGTGCTGGTTCTCCATGACTTTGGCTCCTATGTTCTGCTTATAGAGCTACAGTAGTGGAGAGAAATATAGATACGTAGGGGCATGGTTTATCCCATCCTTCAGTAAGCATCTTAGACAAGACAGATGGCTTAATTGCTGATTTTATTTTTTTTCATTGACTGATGTCAGATGTGATGTGGGATATGTGTGACTGGGAAAGGATAAAGGCAGGAGAGAACAGACAGACTTTTAACCAGGTCTTTTCATAACATGTGCAACCCCTATTAAAAAACTGAGAGAAATTAGTAGACCTCACAAGATGCCTGTTCCTGTGGCAGGCATCATCCTAGCCTCCCCCACAGCTTGATTTTCCTATGTGCTGATTCCAGAATTTCCCCTCGCCACCAACTGCATGATGCTAATGTGACATCCTCTTAAACCCTACTGAGAGAGCTGGAGTTCAAAATGTTTAAGAAATGGCTGAAAAGGCAACAGTCTGTTGTCTAACAGACTGAGGGAATGCAGTATGAAGTTTTTCAGAGAGCTTTTTGGGTTCACCAGGAAAAATGAATTAAACGCCATTCATTCTTTGAACTGCCGCATAGCTTTCTCTCCTTCCTCCCCTTGCCCCGAGACCTGTGGTGATTCCACCAAGACACCCTCCAACTAATTTCCTTGCCTTCCTTGATTAATCCCTTTGGTTAAGGCTGAAAAAGTAGGTTCTTGCTGTCTGTTGCTTTAAGACATGAGATTGATTTGTTCTCTTTTACAAATAAA
>NW_009222953.1:15906-16306 GCF_000690835.1 Fulmarus glacialis | reverse complement strand
CTGCAGTGAAGCTTTTGGAAATCATGTACAGATTTTTGGTGTCTAATAAGAAGTGGACTCATGGGATGGTTTAGCCCAGGAGCTGTGTGGATTGTTTGCTTTTTCTCTCCGCTACCAAGTGCCCATTTTTGTGAAAACTATGGGAGACTGATGGCTTAAAGAGCTCGCCTTCTGTAATGTTGATTGATATCCAAGGGGTTCAGAGCTCCTGGTGTGGCCAGGCAGAGTCAGTAAAGCCGTGATACACTTCCTTGGGTATCCAAGCTGAATATACGTGTGTGTCTGCTGCTGTCACCAGGAAAGAGCTGGGAGCCCTTTATAGGGGCAGGATGCGCTGGCGATGGAAGGCACGGCATGAAGGAACTCATCATTGTGCAGCCCAAGCTGTGAGGGAAACCCC
>NW_009222953.1:13689-15596 GCF_000690835.1 Fulmarus glacialis | reverse complement strand
AGTCAGTAAAGCCGTGATATACTTCCTTGGGTATCCAAGCTGAATATACGTGTGTGTCTGCTGCTGTCACCAGGAAAGAGCTGGGAGCCCTTTATAGGGGCAGGATGCGCTGGCGATGGAAGGCACGGCATGAAGGAACTCATCATTGTGCAGCCCAAGCTGTGAGTGAACACCCAGTTATTTGGCTTCCACCTGGAAGTTTTGTCTCCGCTGTAAGGAAGGCCTAATTATTTGGATATTTTTGTGCTTTTGACTCCGAGTGCCTGACCCAGTCAAATCTCACTGCAGAAAAAAATCTCGTTGTTAATGCAGAATCGTGCCGTGTATGTGTGTCTGGGCCCAAAACTAGGCTTTGCTATACTAATAACTGTTCATATATATCTATAGCGGGGGAGGACACACACTCACCTGCAGTCAAAGCAGCCTAAAACCAACTTATTTTTGATGCTGCAATTTGGTCTCTAGAGCGCTAAGAGAAACCAGTCATGTCAATTAACTGCCTGTGGAAACCATTAGACCATTCAGTGATCATGAGACCACAAGACAGGGGAAAAGAAATGCAGAAGTGTGCTTTAGCGGGAGAGATGAAACGGGGTGGTGCGGAGCAGCGCCGGCTCTTCAGGTGCCCGGGGCAGGGAAAGTGCGGTGGGAAGGGGCCTGGGCTGGGGCAGAAGGAGCAGCACCCGTGGGACTGCGGCCGGGGAAGGAGGAATGGGCTCTGGGTGAGCCGAGATGGTGCTGGCTTGGCCGGAGAAGGAGGAATGGGCTCTGGGTGAGCCGAGATGGCTTGTGTCCGCTGCCTCTGTAGCTCCCCTCCCATGTGGCTGAATTTGACCCATGAGCTAAGGGGTCATTAATGGTGAATGGGTGAATTTTTTTCTTCCCCCTCTCTGTTTTTTTTTTTTTCTGCCTTTCTTTTCCAACAGTAACCATCAGATAATACTGTTGGCACCAAAAAGAAGCACTAGGTTTTTGCTGGCCTGTCTCGCATGTGGTGCTGTGCATTGATTTAATGTCCCTGGCCTTTTACACTGAGTTCTTCTAACAGTCTGTCATCACAGTATCTGGGTAACAGCAGAGGCTCGTAGGGCAGTGATACGATTTGCGTTGTTTGCATTATTTACCTGGTTGTTCGTATTATTTACATTCATCGCTAATTACACTAGAGCTTAGAGGCGGGCTGGGAAGGGGAGATGTGATGCTGCTGACAGCAGGCTCTCGCTGCCGGGCTGGGTGCGCACCCGGAGCTGAAGCTTTCGCCTTTGGCGCAGCTGGGCACCGTCCCGTCCTGCTGCCAGGGCGGCACGGAGGGTGCTACCACCCCATCGGCGTGTTTGGAGGGGAAGGCTGCAGGGATACCATGTTCATCAATCCCACAGTTTAATCCTTCCCATCCTATGAAGATACCCATGCAGGGCCACTCCCCCGCTTTGGCTCGGGACCTCCTTCCCACCCTATTAAGATACCCATGCAGGGCCACTCCCCCGCTTTGGCTCGGGACGGGTAGAGGTGATGAACCATGTACCTGGGGGTCGCAGAGAAACCAGTGGTTTTTGTCATTATGACAAGAAAAAATGCAGGCAGTAAAGGATTATTGGGGTCCTGTCCCCCAGTAATCGCACCCCGATGGGTTAGGGGTATCCAAGTGAATCAGGGGTATCCTGATTCACTGCCCTGGTGAATCAGGCAGGGCTGGAGAGGCAGGACAGTGGGGCTCTGTCCCCTTTTCATCCTAAATAGAGATTTTTTTTTCACATCCACTGCTTTTTTTTTTTTAATTATTTTTTCCAGAACCTCAGACGCGTGAGCGCGCATGGCTGCCTGGCTGGCAGCTTCGCGTCCTGCCTGTTCCCCCTTGCCCAGACTGCTTCGGTACTCAGGGGGCAGCGGTGGCTCCCGGACGGGCC
>NW_009222953.1:12573-13394 GCF_000690835.1 Fulmarus glacialis | reverse complement strand
CACCACATGCCGGAGGGATGACATTCCTTGTCCCTGCTGAAATCAGGCAGCCGAGACCAGCCTGGTGTCAGAGCTGGTGTCAAACCTCGTGTGGAGGGTAGGTGCGTGTGCCCCCGAGAAGCGGCACCCCAATCTCTGCTCCCTAAAGACCCGCTGTGCCACGTGGCTTTTCCCATCCATGTGGCCCCGGTGCCGCTCAGGGGACTTGCTGGAGGGCAGAGGCTGCTCCGACCTGGCCCCCGAGGAGCAGCTGAGCCCCCCTAAACCTGCGGCCCTTTTCCAGAGTTCCTCTTCCAGGGGGTTAACACGGTGGCACTATCAGCTGCAGCCTGCTATGTGCGAGGCTGTCCCGTCCTAGGAGGAGGTCTCCAATGTCACCCCGATCGTGTGTCAGCCCTGCTCGCTGGCTGGGCGGGCGGGGATGAAGCACAGACTTCACCGGTTCTTGGTGGGGAGGGATACGGGGGCACTATGGGGGTCTCTATAACTTCATTTTGTGCTGGGAAGACTCATCACCATTTTATGGAGAGGGATTTGGGAGCACTGCAGGGTGAGGAGCTCACCCAGGGTGCCTGGACTTCTCCAACAATGGTCCTTGGCTCCCAACTCATGCCCAAACCCCAAACCCACGCCGCCCCCTTATTTTTCCTAACGGAACTTGAAGCTCTGCCAAGAAACTGGGCGATGGCCCCTTGCTCTGGCAGACGGCTCTCCGTGCCTGGCCGCAGCCTGCAGATGCTCTGCACTACCTGAACTCTAATTTTTTTCAGTAGGGGAGGCCAATTGTTGCAGGGAGCCCGAAATCCCGTGTGCCGCAGGGT
>NW_009222953.1:10722-12444 GCF_000690835.1 Fulmarus glacialis | reverse complement strand
TGAAGCTTGGGAGGAGAGATTATGCTGGAGAAGTGGCCTGGGAGACCGTAAAATATGCACTCCCACAATCGCCAAAGAAGGAACTGGATTTGTTCCCTGGAGAGCAGGGTCATCCCTGGTCTCAGTAACAGCGTCTGAGGGGGGAGATGGATGCCTTGAAGATAGGTCACCCCCTTCTGTCTCAGCTCGGCCCTGCTGAGCCTCCCCGGGACCCTGGGAGCACTTGCTCTCCCAAAATTTCATGCCTCCTGGTAGGTCACTGCTTAATGAAAACCAGGTTTAGGACAGACGCCTGTGAAAATGCCCCCAGCACGGCTGGCCCTTCGCTTGCATGAAGCAGCACCTGGGAGAGTAAAGGAGTGGGGTGGCCTTTCCAAGGGTGTTTGTGCTCCCCCAGCACCTGCACCCCTGAATCCCGGGAAGGATCGGCAGCCAGTGGCCTCTGCCCCGCAGGGTGCTGATTTGGGATGAGGTGGCCTATTCCAGGTCCTGGAACGCTGGGAGCGGAGCTGAATGCTGCTTTTGTTTTGGGTGGTTTGCTGGTTTCTGAGGCAACTGTATCTACAGAGCGAGGAGAACTGGGCTGGGGAGACGGCTCATCCCATTCCATCCTGTCCCATCCCACAGGACTCGGTGGGGATGCGCTGACCCTCGCAGCCTGCGGGGCTGGCATGTGAGCGTGGGTACTGTAGGCGAAGGCTGCCCCGGCAGCCCTCCTGCCCTTCCTTGGAGCTCTTCTTGCAGGGGGCTTTGATGCTGCTGCTTTAAGTCTCTTGACATCCTGGTAAGAAAAATCAGAGCGGTGGTCTCCAGTTCACTCTTCTGGAGCCTGCAAAAGGGCAGACGAGGAAGGGGCCTGGAGAGGAGCAACGTGCTTTTCCGAATCCTTCAATGTGTTGCTGCCAAGGTCCTTCTGGCTCTCAGCAGGGTCTCGTACCCAGGGTGCAGCCATGGCCATGGTGAACACGATCCTCTCTGTGTCCCCCCGTCGTGTGATGCTGCCTGCCCTCTTGAGCTGGGTCTGGAGGAGCGTGGTAGGGTGGTGTTTTTCGGGGCAGAGCTGGAGGAACCCCGCACAGAGCTGCTCCTCTTCTCTCCTTCCTTTTTTGCCCATCTCTTGCTTCATGCGGCGTGGCAAAGCCTTGGTCTTGGGACCACGGAGAAGCTGTCTGTCAGGGCCAAGCAGATGCAGCTGCAGGTACAGGGGCAGCCTGTGCTATGGCCCTGTGCCTGACTCAGGGGTCTAGAGTCAGTCCTGGCAGCCTGTGAGTGACAAACTGCAGAACGGGCTGAAAGGGACTGTCACCGAGCCAAGGAGAGCTGTGCCACTGCAGCTCGCGTGTCTGCTGGGGCTGCTGCCACCCGCTTGGGCCTGCCTCCCGCTCCCTGCTCCGGATGCAAATCCAGACCCCAGCATCAAAGTGGCTTTGGGTTTGTACCAGTGTCCCCTGGGACCCCAGCCCCTTTCCAGTGAGCTGTCACCTGCCAGCAGTGGCTCCTGGGCTTGTGTCCTCTGCCCTCCGCTCTCTGGGGACGGCTGCTTTTGCAGGCGGGTGAGCACTAGCGGAGCTGGGGCTCCTCTCTGCGAGGGAAGGTGGGTACCTCCGCTCGAGGGCAGCGCTGCCCCGCAGCCCACCTTCCTTTGCTGGCTCACCCAGGAGAGAGCTGCCTTTTCACCCCATCCCTCTTCTCTCCCGCAGGCACGTACCAGGGCCAATTCAC
>NW_009222953.1:8710-10348 GCF_000690835.1 Fulmarus glacialis | reverse complement strand
CAGCTCGCCCGCCAGCGACGCCACCTCCACCGTCAGCCTGGGCGAGGGCGCCGAGGGCGAGGAATACCCCCCCTTCGAGTCCGACATCGACGCCACCACCACGGAGACCTACATGGGCGAGTGGAAGAACGACAAGCGCGCCGGCTTCGGCGTCAGCGAGCGCTCCAGCGGGCTGAAGTACGAGGGCGAGTGGCTGGGGAACCCCCGGCACCGCCGACGCAGCTTTTTTTTTGGAGGAGGGCAAGTACCGCCACAATGTCCTCATCAAGGGCATGAAGAAGCGTGTGATACCCCTCAAGAGCGCTAAGATCCGGCAGAAGGTGGACAGGAGTGTGGAGGGGGCTCAGAGGGCCGCGGCCATCGCCCGGCAGAAGTCGGAGATCGCGGCGTCCAGGTAGGTGCTTGGGGCTCCAACGCACAGGTCCCCATGGTGGTGGTGGTCCCCATCCCATGCGTCCTTCTGGAGCCATGCTGCGTGCCTCCTCACTGCGCGCCGGCAGTGGGATCAAACGTGGCTCCTCACAATTTCTATTTAATTCTTTTCACCAAATGCTGGCAGAGCGGGGCCGAGGGCCCTTGTGGCAGCCCAGGGGTGTTTGGGACCTGTCCTCCCTCTCAGCCCCTCTCTGTCCCCCCACAGCCCTGGTCCAGGGGGGAGCTGCCGGACAGCAGGGACTGGTGCTGGCCCCAGCACTCGGTGGGATGGGGAGCACCCTGGAGCCGCTGGGTGTTGTTAATGGGGTGGGATGAGAAGAAGTGGGGTTTGGCTATGGTAAATCAAAGAGGCTCATCAGCAGCAAGCAGGATGTGTCCCAGGTCAATTGGATCCACAGCAGAGCGCGGCTCGGCCCCGGAGCCCCCAGTGTGGCTCTGTGGGGAGTTTATGGGATGCATTAAGGGTTGTCACTTAGTTTTAGTGGCTTGGTGTAATGGGCTCGCTGGGGCAAGCGCTGCTGTGCTGGGATGCTGCGAACCAGGAGGTAGGACCTATGGCAGATACCAAACCTAGGAGGGGGCTGCCTCGGGGAGTCCCGTCTCCCCCCAGGACCCAGCTGCCCTCGGCCAGGCTTTGAGTCAGTGTTTCTCTACAACTACCTGGAAGGAGGTTGTAGCGAGGTGGGGGTTGGTCTCTTCTCCCAAGTAACCAGCGATAGGACGAGAGGAAATGGCCTCAAGTTGCGCCAAGGGACGTTTAGACTGGACATCAGGAAAAACTTCTTTACTGAAAGAGTGGTCAGGCCTTGGAACAGGCTGCCCAGGGAAGTGGTGGAGTCACCATCCCTGGAAGTATTTAAAAGACGTGTAGATGAGGCGCTTAGGGACATGGTTTAGTGGGCATGGTGGTGTTGGGTTGACGGCTGGATTCGATGATCTTAGAGGTCTTTTCCAACCTTAATGATTCTATGATTCTGCCACAAGGGAGGTGGCGGCTGGAGTCAGGGTGGATGGCTGAGCCCACAGTGGATGCCTGAGCCCGATCCCACGGCACACAGCCTTGGCCCTGCGGCCCGCGATGCTTTAGGGTGCCAGGAAAGGAGGAAGCGGGCTCAGCTGGGTTTGTCCCTTTTTGTCCCCCCAGTTTGTCCTGGCCAGACCCCAGGGGTGGGAAGGGGGCTGCGGCAGGCGGCGCCGGGGGGG
>NW_009222953.1:8213-8540 GCF_000690835.1 Fulmarus glacialis | reverse complement strand
ATGCCTGTGCAGGGGCGTGCGAGGGGCTGCTGAGAGCACGTGGCAGTCTCTCGTCACACTGGTGTCCCTTGCACCGACAGACACGTGGGCACCGCTGGGCACCGTGCTGCCCCTACACTGCCTGGTATGCTGGGACCAGACAGATAGGCTCCGCTCAGAATTAACTGTGTTAGAAATTAGTGGGAAAGAAAAGTGCTAATTGCTCCATCATCCCTCCTGGGATGGAGGAGGGTGGAGATGAAAGAGCGGCTCTAGGGTCTGCCCGGGAAGAGCATGGGAAAAACTCCTCCTGCTTGCGTCCCTGCCTGTGTCCGAGCTGTGCCGGCA
>NW_009222953.1:6230-8173 GCF_000690835.1 Fulmarus glacialis | reverse complement strand
TCTCCTCCCACAGCGTTCCTGCCAGTCTCGGAGCCGGCCAGGCAGAGACCAGAGATCATCAGGCAGGGCCAGAGCCTTCGCTCCTCTCCTCTTCCTCAGGGAAACGTGGTTGTGAAAGACTCGAAGTTTCTGGGGGCCGTGGCTGGGACTCCAGGGCTGTCCTGCCTTGCTCCTTTTTAGTGCTCTTTAATTATCAAAGTTACTTCATTACCAAGCAGAGATGGGAAATAACAGCAGCGGGGAGGGTGCCTGTTCCCAAACCCCATCCCTCCCCTCCAGGAAACCCCAGCTTTACTCTCCCGGCAGCCGTTTCTGCTCCAAAGTTTTGCGGGGAGCGTGATTGTTTTTTTAGCAAAACCCAGTTGCCTCAGAGACCGGTGGAGAGAAACTGGCGGGATTGCAAGTTGAAACGCCGTGCAGGGCCAGCTAGGATAAAAATAACAGGCTGGGGCGGCGTGGGGCCCGCCAGATCCTCCTGGCAGGGCAGGCTCAGTCTGACACCGGCTTCGCCGTGCCCGGGAAAAGTGCATGGCCGTGGTGCTATGCGCCTGTAAATAAGGAGGCTGGAGCTGCAAAAGCTGCTCCCCGAGAGCTCGGCCGGTTTACACAAACCTCTTTTTATTATACACTATTTACACTTTGGATCAAAAGCGGCTCTGCAGTGTTTTCCATCAGGGGCTGGAATGCGCCCACTGCCCTGGCAGGGGACTGCATCCCTCCCCAGCGAGGCTGGGGAATAATTTCCTATTAAGGAAACCTCGGAGCTGGAGGAAATAAGACGTTAAAGCCGGTTTCCTCCAGGGAGTCCTCCCCTAGCAGACCCTGCGATAGTGCGGCTGTTGTGGCAGGGGAGGAGAACGCCGCTGTCCCCAGCAGTGCTATGCCCCTGGTCCCATCCCTGCGGCGCTGCCTGCGGCTGAGCTGGACCCGCTGCAAGAGGAGAATTCGGGCTCCTCCGTCCTGTAAACTGTAACTCACCATTTCCATCAGCGTTTATTCCTGGCGTATGTTGCTCTGGGCAGAGCCGCTCTCTCTACCTGCTGCCTTTTGAACATCTGACTCGCGCTCTCCTTCCTCCTCCTTTCGGCTCGGCTTTGGGTTGAGAGTAAATATAGATAATTTTGCCTCGAGAGGGTCCTTAGGTTAAACCCCAGCTCTGCCACTGACTTTCTCTTTGGCCTTGACCCTTGCCTCAGTTTCCACACCCAGGACAGAGGGTAATTGCAGACAGATTGTGAAAATTGATTATTATGGTTTATAAAAGGGCTGTACTATCGTTAGCATTGCTCTACCTCATAACTGTGAGATGGAGTTTTCTAGATGGAGCATTTATATTTCTTCTCAGGTGGCAGTGTGTACCTTACCCAAAGAAACGTCTTTGAGGCTACACGAATCCTTTTTTGGGGGAAGATGTGACATATCTGTATGTAAGATTATTGCTAGGAACTAATTAGCAGGACACAGCAGCCGGCCTGTGCAGACACCTACCTCCACGTACCTGTGCTGTTGTATATCGATGTTTGAGTTTCATTTGCTTCTGGCACTTGGGGGAGCTCCCTGCAGAGCCGAACTATGGTGATATCCAGCCTTCTGCTATCTGGGGGTGAAACGGCAAGAAAAGACCAGATTTCACTCTTTTGCACCATAAAAGGCTCTTTAAAGCATAGAAATCTTGAGGAAAACAAGCCCGAGTGCTGGAAGCTGCCTCGGCCAGTTGCACTGCAGGACTCGGGCACGTGCCCGAGCTCTGGGCTGCCTGGGCAGGGGGCTGCCGGCAGTGCCGATGCATGCCCTGCCTGTGGTCTGCCCTGCGGAGATGGGCGGGAGAGCAGCGACGGTCGGGGACGATGGTCAGCCGTAGTCAGCAAACCTTCCTCGTCCCGTGCTCTGCTCCGAGGGCGTCCGAGGCACCAGGCTGCTTTGCAGCTCCTGCCCTGCCTGCC
>NW_009222953.1:0-6081 GCF_000690835.1 Fulmarus glacialis | reverse complement strand
GCTTTCCCCGTTGTGCAAGCGGCTGAGGACAGAGCTGGCATTGCCTCGCCACCAGCTGAGGGAACAGCGATTTTTTTTTTTTTCTTTTTTTTTTAATTCTCTTTTCATGATTTTAGTGAAAATTGTTTGCCATGGGGTCACGCTGTCCTGAACTGCCCATCCCAGCTCAGCCAGCTGCCCCCTCACCCCAGGCAAAGCCCCTGGGCGCTGCTCAGACGTCAGCCAGAAACCCAGGGCACGTCTATCGGTAGCGCTGGGGATCAGCTAACGGGATGGAGCTAATGGGATGGAGCTAATGGAAGTTAAAGTATGAGGAATCCTCCCCCAGACTGCTGTCACTCAGGAGAAAAGTCATCTTGGAGTGCAGCCTCTGCGGCAACCAGTGGAGACTGCTTTACTGCTGCCCGGGGCTTATCAGGTGCCGTATGATGTCCGTTAGCAGTGCCCTGTACTGCTGGTGCCCCAGGACTTCCTTGCTGTGATCCCAAGGGATTCGCATCAGCGCTGGAATGCAGCTGTTCCTGCAGTGCCATGTGAAGGCACCCGCCACATCCCTCCAGCCTTCGCCTTTCCCACCCTCTGCCCTGTCTGGGGGCTCCTTCAAAAAAATGTTGGGGTGGGTGGGAAAGGCGGTGAGGTCCTGGGATCGCAGCCGGGACGTCATCTCCGCAGTGCTTAAGTAGAGAAGCTGGCTGGAGGACAGCCAGCAGGTCTGTCCCCCGCCAGCCCCTGTGAGCAGGGGACAGCCACCACCAAGCCATGAGCGAGCCATCCCGAGGTGTGTAACGGCTGCCCTGGAGTTTTCTGGGCATGTGGGTTGGTGCCGAACAGGGTGCTCTGCACCCCTGGGTGCTTGGGGAGCAGCAGCACCTAGGGGTGCTGCCTGTGCAGTATGTGCTTGCCTGTCACGTGGGGAGGATGGTCCCACTGAAAGCAGGGAGAAGGAGCGTGGAAGTGGTCAGCTTTCGTCTCTTCAGAACAGATTAAAATAAAATAAAAAGCAAGAGGAAGGGCAGGACTGGCTGCGGGGAGAACCTTTGATTTTTTTGAAAACTGTAAGCTCAGTAGCCGAGCAGCTCGTACAGGAGATTTCCTTCTCACTGGCGCTTTTGGGGGACAAAATGAGTGTAAATACGGCAAATCCCACCTCCATCCCAGGTGTCTGCCGTGGCCTGCCTCTGCACGGGCAGTAATTCCCAGTGACTTGGACCAAAATCAATGGAGGGACTTGGCCATGCATCCTGCAAGGCACAGGTCTGGCCGCACTCTGAGATTGTTTGACGGGCGTACGTCCTGTTAGCAAAACCTCAGATATATCTGCGGGATGCCACAGGTTCAATAGGAAAGCAAGGCACAAGGGGCAATAACAGCTACTGAGCTTCACCTGTTTGTCTTCAGATGCTGCCCCTGTGCAGCTGGGGTGTTTTATGCCTGGAGAGTACAACTAAAAATGAATACATTTTGAATTTATTTTTGGTTTTAATGTAATATCTATAGAGGTCCTGCAATACTGCTGCTTGGGTAGGTATCTGTAAGCATTTCTAAACTGCATTCTGAAACGTTAGGCATTAATTCCTGTTAACATGGGGTTTACTCATCATGGAGTAGCCCGGGCTGCGTTAAAGCGTCGCAGAGCTGCGGTGGGCGCTTGGCATCAGAAATCACATCGGTGCGGCTTCTGCACCAGCGACGTCTGGGCATCGCTCATAGCGTGAGCTGTTGCCTGGTTTTGAAGCTTAAGTTGTTATTCCGTCCGTACCCAGGTCTTTGGGGCACATCTTAGCTCTCCCTTCAAATAACGAGAGTCCTTGACGGCTCCCGTATCGCTTTCCGAACCTCCCCTGCCCGGCCGCCTTCCCGGCAGCCCTGCATTCCCGGCAGCGCTGCCACTGTCTCCCTGCGCTCAGCGTTTCCAGCCTGCGTGGCCAGGCGGCCGTGAGCGTCTCCTCCGGGAACGCGGGTGTGTGGTGCAAATGACGTCCTGAAATCGCTGCAGTCAGCAGAGCCTCCTGACTAAATAAGGGCAGGCAGAGCAGGGCTTTATCAGCGCTGCCCGAGCGCGACAGCTGAGAGCCGAGGCCCGCCGCAGCCCACGCCGCTGGAGCTCGGCCGCGCGCTTACGCCGATAAGGTGCTTTATTTGGCACGACTCTGCCCCGGCGAGCTCCTGCCCTCCCTCCCCGGCGCGCTCAGGGGTTTATGCCGCCGGCAGGGAAGGTGGGCAACCGAAGCGATGTCTTCCCGGTGCACCTCTTTGGTGAGGCACGGCGTGTGTCCAAGGCAGAGCTGGGCTGGTCCGATGGCCGTGGTGGCCTCAGCCGTCCTGGGGCTGACGGCATAGCTTGGCTTCCCTGAGCCGAGGAGTTCACAGCTGGGAGTCAGGGTTTGCTCTGAAAGAGTTTTAGGATTTTTTAAAAATATCCTTTGCTTTCTGCTTTTCTCGGACTTTTAGCCAGAGGCACAGGTGTTAGACACAGCAGGAGTCTGGTGCGTTTCCAGAGGTCTGAGGCCAGAGGGTGGGATGCTCATGGCCACCCCGCGAGAGTGGGCAGCGGTGGTTCAAGGCAGTCCCTGCCAGGTGGGCTCCTTGCTCGGGAGAGCGGCTGATCCTCCTCTCCTGTCCCAGCTTCACGATCTCTTTGCTCCGGGACGGCACACACCATGATGGATGGGGGTGTAACGAGGAGACAGCAGCAGGCAGGAGACGGGCAGAGCTTGTCCTGGCCCCGGATGGGATACTGGCTGCAATTCACCTCCGAGCGGGAGCTGCCAGGGAAAGGCACTGGAGTCGGGAGCAGCATTTCTGCAGCTGTAAGATCAGACACCAAAGATGCCACAGTCTGACATCTCAGGAGGCTTAAAAGATAGGTGGGTGCAGGTGAAGGGGGGGCAGGACTGCCCCGGCTTTGCTAAAATCCCCCACAGGGTACAGGAGGGTGCCATGTCCCCGGCGGGGCTTGTGCTGAGCAAGGTCCTGCCGCACCTGGAGGTGGGCGAGTGGCCCTGGAGGGCCAGGTTTTGTGGCTGCCCCTGGCCCCCCAGAGTGGGAACGAGCATCTCGCCGCTTCCACAGGCAGGAAGGAGCCAGCGCGCAGGTGGGCTGGGGGAAATAAAGGCAGCCCACCTGGGTGCCAGGACACAGCGGTGAGGGGACGCTCTTTGGTCCTGCTCTCCCAACAAAGATGTTTCTCATGGAGCTTGGTGTGTTTGTAAAGAGGATAATCTTGCTTCATTCATTTTTCGTTAATAGAAACCCAGTCGCTGGCATCTATTTCCACACCAACTGAAGCCCAGGGCTGGGACTCTCCCGCTTTCTGTGTGGCACTAGTGCCAGTAGCGCTCGCTCCTTCCCATGAAACCAGGCAAATAAAGACTTTTTCCCCTTGCAGCTCCTGAGCAGGCGTGGCTTATCACCACAAACTGAGGTCAGTGTCCAGGATAATCATCTGTGGGGACAGTGAGGGGGAACCTGCCTGGCCCATGCCACCACGGCCAGGACCACTTCAGCTTGGGTTTCCCTCAAAGCTCTTGGAGCGAGAACACCACAGGCTGCCTTATGTCATGGCATTGTGTTGTCACCACGCGTGGTTTAGGAGGTTAGGAGGAATACTTCCACCCAAGCCTCCTTGGGGTGCTTGGATCAGGAGCTCGGGGACTTTGTGTCACTCGCGTCTTGAAGATGGGGATGCCCAGCTCCTGTCCCAGAGCCAGGGCTTGGGCTCTGCAGCCTCATGATCCGGGCTGAACAGGGCTGGTTTGGCCTTGGTTGGGCTGGTTTTTTGGTTTTGCTTCCCCAGAGCAGCCGTCTCCAGCTCTGTAGAAGTATTGCCTGTTTCGAACTGCTCCCTGACCCTCGTATCACCTCCCTCGTCTCACCCCAAAAGCCCTTTGGGCTCGCCCCTGCTTCTAGCTCACCCTTGCCGTGCTGGGCAGGGAGCAGGCTGCAGGGTTCGGGTGAGCCCCTCTCCGTTCCTGGTCCTGTGCGGCCATGGGGACAGCGAGCCCCGGGGCTTGGGTCTGGTCCCCTGCCCCAGCTGTGGGACCCCCACGATGTGTCCTCCCCATGTGCGGGGCTCTGCGGGCTGGAGGGGTTTGGTGCCATGGAATGAGTGATGGCGTGATGCCTTCACCCCTTTCTTCCAGCCCTTTCCCGGAACGGCCTCATCCCCAGCCCATGCTGGCTGCGGCTCCAGCACTGACACATTTTTGGCCCACCGTGCTCGTTAACGCTGAGATGCGTTTTGACTCCAGAGGAGGGTGCGCACGGCTTTATCTGTTTTCCACCCGCCTCGTATGAATTTCCTTAGGCACTTTCATGCCCTATTAGGGTAAGAGGGAGCGTGTGCTTTCAGTAGCTCCAAGGAGAAAGCATCTGTTGGACAGCAGACTGCTTTCTCCAGGGCTTCCCGGGTCTTTGGGGTTGAAGCAATCGGGGCTCTGGCTTGCAGGGATTCCCTCAAGAGGAGCAGAGTTGGGATGGCAGGACGTGAGTCCCAGTGATGGGTATGACTCAGATAACTGGCCAGGCAGGGAAAGTGGAATTAATGGGCTGTTTAGTCTGACCTTGAGGGAAATCCTTATCTCAACAGCTTACAAACACAGAAAGGGAAAAATGAAGTGTGACTTTAATCTGCAAAAGGACTGTGGAAAATGGTAGCTTCTTGTTCAATTGATCTGCTGCTGTGAGGAGCAGGAAGGCTTTGACTCCCATCCAAATGCTCGAAATCAGCTGGCAGGGCGCTGGGCTTTAAAATCATCTGATTCAGTCAGGCTTTGCTCAGAGGTTATCATCATTTCAATGGAATGTGAAATAGGCTTATCTTGAAAACTAAAAAATATTTAAGTAAAATGTCCAATTTAAATATAAAGCCTGAGATATAAAACCCCTCCCTCCTCCTGGAGGAGGTGCATCTTTTTCAGCTTATCCTGGTGCCAAGCCAGAGCCTGTTGGCTTTCTGAGTCCAAGTTTTTGTTGTTTTGCTCCTGCGAGGCCTGCTGAGCCTTCAGCGAGCACCGGGAGGGACCTGGCGTCCCATCCGCCTGGGTGTCCTCAGCAGCCTTGGGTGCAGGCATGGGGGATGTGGGTACTGCAGCTCGGCGGTGGGCTGGCAGCCCTCGCAGCTCCCTGCTCCCTCCCTTGCTTCTCCTGGACTTCAAATCTGTGAAGGTCAACTCAAGAGACCTATAGGGCTGGGAGAAAAATGCTTCTGCCTTAAATTTTGGTGAATAATTTGGCTTCTGACCAAATGCAATATTTTACGAAATCTGCCTGCTTTCATTTCCTCAAAAAAAATTTCCTGCTTTTCTTTTTTGACTGGGAAACAAAATGGCAAAACAGATACTGCAGTTCCTCACTCTTTTGGTTCGGATTGCTGAAATCTGAAAAACACTTGAGTTAGAAGTTGCTAAAACTTTTCATTGAAAAAACCAACAATCTTATAGAGAAAACACAGACTTTCTGGCCCACTTTAGCGCTGGCAGAGCTGGCAATCGGGTAAAACACACTTGGTTTGTGGATGCCGTCTGTTTGGCAGAGCTGGGGGTTGGGCAGGAGCTCCTGGGCCAGGCTGGGCTCCTTCGAAACAAATGACTGGTGTTTTCTTGGAAGTGGGAATTCATTCCCCTGGTCAGGGCAGGGAGCAGCCCCTGCCCGCTCAGTGCAGGTACAGGCAGGGAAGCAGGAGCACACGGGGGACGAAAGGCTGGAAGACCCTAATTGCATATATGCTGTAAAGATGTTTTGATGCACTTATCAGTGGGATAACCTGGCTGCTTTGATCTTGCAGTGGTAGCTAATTAAAGAAGGGTCCCCAGAGCATTAGCTGAGCCCCTTTGGTAACGGTGTGGTGGAAGCTGGAATAAATCAGTGGCATTTGTGCATGGTCCTAAGGCTGTGCTGCTTTGGGAGACTCGCTCCTCCGGGCTCTGCTTGATCTGCACCCAGGGCAGCACGAAGGAGGGCGGACCTGAAAACCAGGGGAAGGAGGAGGGAGTCCAGTGGGCAGCTGCAAATCCCCCCTTTTTTCCCCCAAAGATATCTCTGTGGATGCTCTCATGAGCTGCTCCCAGCCTGGCTGGGCTG
>NW_009222952.1:337-602 GCF_000690835.1 Fulmarus glacialis | reverse complement strand
GGGACGGCGTTGGCACGAGCTGCTGCGGGGGGTTAGGTGGGCGACAGCAAAGGCCTCGGCAGCAAACCTGAGCTGGCACACAGCTCTCAATTTCTGAGTAAGTGAGAGGGCAGGTTTATTTTAACAAAATCGTTTTTTCTTAGTTAAATTCTGTGATTTCACAGCTTTATGAAAAATAAACACAAATGCCCTTTTGGAGCCGCTGTTCATATCATTATGCAACTGTATTACAGAGCTCTGTTACGGAGATTTTATGGGGTTTAGA
>NW_009222952.1:0-265 GCF_000690835.1 Fulmarus glacialis | reverse complement strand
TCAAGTCCATTATGAGAATTAAGTGAATTATTACCATTTTGAAGTACTATGCAGGAACAAGGGATGTAAAAGACCTTCTCTGAAGAAAGCTTAGTTGCTGGGGCATTTCAGGCTGAGGTTGCAATGGAAGTTGGCCTAATTAGACAATTTATAGATATTCAGTTACCTAATTTAAATTGGCTGTGGTGTAGGTGCCAAAAAAAAAATCCCATTTTACCTCCCCTCTGCCAAGTCTTCTGTTTGCAAATTTATTATGTTTTAAAAC